>NC_045426.1:600000-807500 GCF_902635505.1 Sarcophilus harrisii | reverse complement strand
TCCTGGCTGCCCCCAAACAAGACCCTCCCTTTCTGGGCTCTGGGAATTCTCCTCGGTGTCCCCTGGACCTGGAGCGTCCCCCCCCAGGCCTTGGAACATCTCCCTTACTCCCCAAATCTGGAACATCCCCCTTACCCCCCGTCCTGGAACTCCCCCCCCCCCAGTCTGCAGTGCTCCCCCTCCCTCCTCTCCTAGGCCACTTCCCGGGGCTCCCTCCTAGGGGAAGTGTATGGGGAGCAGGCTCAGGGCAAGTGCCTCCCCTCTGTTGTCGGCCCCGTTGATCCGGGACACGGCTCCTTCTGTGCCTCCTGATGCCCCTTCTCTCTCCCATCAGGCTGGGGGCTCCTCGGGCCAGGGGTTGGCTTTGCCCCCCTTGCCGGGCCCAGCGCTGGGTCCCTAGCAGATGGTCACTGCTGGCTGGCCCAGGCTACAGGGGGCGGCCAGGACCGGGGAAGTGGGACCACCCCCACCATCCCCTCACACCGGCCTGGTTTTCTCTCCTGCCTGGACCCAGAGCAGTGTGGCCCCTGGGGGGGGGGGGGAGCCTCGGGTCTCCAGGGCCTCCCTGAACTGAGCAGCCACTTTTGCTCTAGAACAGCCCCAGGGCCTGACTCCCGGAAGCAAACCCCAAGAGGGGTGTCCCTTCAAGAGAAGCTTGGCCGGCGGCCCGTGGCCGGCACCTCTGGGAGGGGGACTGTGGGACCGGGGCCTGCTTTGTGGAGAACGAGCTCCGCAGCCGGCCGTGGGAGAAGGAAGTCCTCAGTGGGCAGGGCCCTCCTTGCTCAGGGATGACACCTTTGCCCAATTTGTTTCCAGAACTCGGACCCTGAAAGACCCGGGAGCTTTGGGGCAGAGGGAGGAAAGGGCAGAAGCCATTGGCTGCCATGGCAGAAGGGGAAGTGACAAGGACCTTGCTGGGCTCCTCGGGAAGAACGGGGTCTCTCCAGCACAGGGGCTGCCCCCCCACAGCCCCTGTACTGGGAGGGCCCAGGGTGGGGCCCCCTTCTGCCTCTGCTGCCCGCTGGCTCGGGCCCGGCTCCCACACTGACCTTGGACCCTCGGCCACCGGCCCCCAGAGCCAGTCACGGGCTGCCCCGCCCCAAGCGGCCCAGGAGCAGTCGGGCTGGGGTCTTACCTAAGAGCAGGCAGTGGAGCAGGAAGCCCCTCCAGGCCCCGGGGCGGCCCGTGGGCTCCATGCCAGCATCAGGGCGCCGGGCCCTGCTCCCTGTGGCCCTGTGCGCTGCCTGACAGCCACCGGTCGGTTTGCTAGGGAAATGAGCGCTGACATCCTCCTCCTCTCCCCCCAGTGATTTGAATATGACCTGTGTGTGTGTGTGTGTGTGTGTGTGTGTACACAAAGGGCAGAGGAGAGGGCTGAACACCTGTCAGGGGGAGGGCGCCCGCACCCAGGCTGCAGCGTGCCAGGATCAGGAGCCTGGGGGGACGGGGAGCAGCCCTCCCTGGGAGCGTTTCTTACTTGTCCAGGGAAGCCGGGCGGTGCAGCAGGTAGCGAGCCCACCCCCCCCCCCCCATTGTCTGGCCAGCCCCTTCCTCTGTCAGGCCCCTTCCGCTGTGGGTGCCCCAGGGCCCACCACGGACACCAGCAGTGCCATTGCTTCTGGGGGGGGGGGCCTGAATCCTGCCTCCAGAAGAGTGCCAGGGCCCAGCAGGAGACTGGGGGAGGGGGGCTGTGGAGGCCGCATCGGAGGCTGGCCAGAGGAAGGACTCTGGGGGGGGGGGGGCGGCGTTCATCCCTCCCCCTCCTGGGGGCAGAGACTGCCCAGGGACCCTTTTGTACCCATGCTCTGCCCGGGGCCTGGGGGTCTTGGTTGATGGGACTGCTCCCTATCTGTGCTGATGCCCGATGAGGCCGGATGGTGCTGGGGGTGGTTCCTGCACTGGGGTGGACGGAGGCCCCTGGGACTTCGCAAGGGGAGCCGTACCTGGGGTAAGTCCCAGCCCAGGGGAGGTCTTGGCCCAGAGCTGACCATGCGAGCGTCTCCATGGGCCTCAGATTCCAAAAGGCAGCTGGCAGACGGCAGGTGCCCACGTCCAGGCCCCTGTGGGCTGGCGCGCTCAGACCCCGGTCCTGAAAGTTGGGGGGATAGGTTTTTCTTTTAATTTTTTAAAGCTTTCTTTTTTATTAAAAACTTTTTATTTTCAAAACTTATGGACGGATCATTTTTCAGCACTGACCGTTGCAGAGCCTTGTCTTTCAGATTTTCCCCCTCCCCTAGATGGCAGGTAGTCCAATACATGTTACACCAAGTAGATGTTAAATCCAATATGTATAAACATATTTACACAATTTCTTGCTGCAAATAAAGAAAAAATGTGAAAGAAAATGAAATGCGAGCAAACAAGAGCGGGAATGCGGCGCTCCCCACGCGCTCCCACCGTCCTCCCTCTGGGCGCAGACGCTCTCTCTGTCACAAGGTCCTTGGAGCTGGCCTCAGCCACCGCTGCTTGAGAAGAGCCGCCTCCTTCGGAACTGACCCTCATACCGTGAAGGGGACAGTGATCTGGCCCTGCCCGCTTCCCTCAGCATCGGGCCCTGCCAGGCTCTCCGGCCCCTCTGAAAGCCTCCTGCTGTCGGTTCTTACAGAGCAACAGTATTCCGAGATTCACATCCCGGACTGGTCCAGCCGCTCCCCGCCCAGGGGCGCCGCTCGGTGCCCGCCTCCTGCCCTTTCTCTCCTCTGCTCTCTCAGGGACAGAGGCCCGCGGGGGAGACACTGCTGGTGCCCTCTGGGCGCCGCCTCCTGCCCTTTCTCTCCTCTGCTCTCTCAGGGACACAGGCCCGCGGGGGAGACACTGCTGGTGCCCTCTGGGCGCTGCTCCCGGCCGCCCCCCGGAGGAGTTGGACGCGCCACGCGGGGACTAGGTGCAGCCCGCCCTCCCCCCTCCCCCCTCCCCCCCCCCGGGGGCAGTCACCCCTCTGAGTACGGGAGGGGGCTCTCAGACACGTGAGGGGGCGGGTCCGTGTTGGGTGAGGGGTGGGGTCAGACAGAGGGGGAGGGGCAGGTTCCTCCCGGGCGGTCCCAGAAGACCAGGGAGGGCCCGTGAAGCCCGAGAGCCCGGAGGGCGGATCCTGGAGCAGGCGCTGCGCGGGCAGCGAAGCGCGCTGGGCTCGGGGCTCGCGTCCCGCCCGGCGATGCTCCCCCTGGGGCCGCTCTCCGCCGGGCATGGGCGCGGGCACGGGCACATCCCACCGCCGGGCGAAGCGTCCCCGTTCTCCGCCCCCCCCCCCCCCCCCCCCCCCCCCCCCCCCCGTCCTTCCCGGCTGTCAGAGCTTCCCGGTCACCCGGGCGGCCCGGGGGGCGGAGCCCTGCGCCAGCCCAGCCCACGTCTCACCCAATCCAGACCCCGGTCCGCGCCTAGGCCCCGCCCACGGCCGGCCCTGCGATCTGGCCCCTCCCCGTCTCTTTCGGGACTTCCGCGCTTTGGCCCCGCCTCCTTTCCCTTCCTCTCCATTCTGCGAGCGCCCGAGGTTACGCCCCGCCCCCGGCGCGGTCCTCGCCACTCTCCGGGCTCGCCGGCCCCTCGGCCCCGCCCCCCTCCTTCGGGCCCGGCCCCTCCCCGCCTCCGGCCCCGCCCTCCCCCGGCTGCGCCTCTCGGTTGTTGTAGTTCGCGCTGGGGAGCTGCGGTTCCCGTCCGGTCTCCTGTGGCCGAGCGAGAACTACCCCTTCCGGCGCGCCCCGCGTGATCGCTGCGGGTCACGTGAGCGTGCACCATGGCTTCCTGGTGCGGCTCGGGCCCAGGCGGGTGCGGGGCCTGACCCGAGAGCCCGGAGGTGCCCCCCCCAGCCGCGGAGCCGCGTCCTCCTCCTGCCCCCCGCCCCCGCCATGCAGAAGATCAAGTCCCTGATGGCCCGGCAGGTGAGTCAGGGCGGGGCGGCGCAGGCCCCAGGGGCCGGTCTGGGCAGAGGCGCGGGGGTCCGGGCGCTGTCCAGGGCCTTGAGACCAGGGCGCGCGGGCCGTGCGGGCCTCCGGCTCTGGCCGCCCCGGCAGAGGGCCTTTCCCGCGATGCTGCCGCCCCCGCCTCAGTTCCCCCGGGGGCACCTGGCATGCAGCAGGCGCCTAATCAGTGCCGAGCCTCGCACAGGCACCGACCCTTCCGTGATCCTCGTTCCAGGGTCTCAAGAGCCCCCAGGACAGCGTGGGCGAGCTGAGCCCCATCGAGAACCTGCGGCTGCCCAGCAAGGTACGGGGCTGGGAGGGGGCGGGGCGCCCGGGCTGGGGGCGGGGCGGGGGCGGGGCCGGCGAGCCCCCTCCCCCCACAGAGGCCGGTATGTGTGCACACACGGGCAGCACGTCCAGGTAACACGGGTGCACACGGGGCATGAACGCACACGCGGCGCACACCTGTGCACACGCGGGCAGCACGTCCAGGTAACACGGGTGCAGCCCGGCGGGTGTGTGCCCTCATGCAGCGCACACCTGTGCACACACGGGCAGCACGTCCAGGTAACACGGGTGCACACGGGGCATGTACGCACACACAGTGCACACCTGTGCACACGCGGGCAGCACGTCCAGGTAACACGGGTGCAGCCCGGCGGGTGTGTGCCCTCATGCAGCGCACACCTGTGCACACGCGGGCAGCACGTCCAGGTAACACGGGTGCACACGGGGCATGAACGCACACGCGGCGCACACCTGTGCACACGCGGGCAGCACGTCCAGGTAACACGGGTGCACACGGGGCATGAACGCACACGCGGCGCACACCTGTGCACACGCGGGCAGCACGTCCAGGTAACACGGGTGCAGCCCGGCGGGTGTGTGCCCTCATGCAGCGCACACCTGTGCACACGCGGGCAGCACGTCCAGGTAACACGGGTGCACACGGGGCATGAACGCACATGCAGTGCCACGCACCTAGGTGCCCATGGGCCCTGCACACCACGCCACAGACATGAACATGTGCCCACATATGTGCACACAGGGCACACCCTCGTGCAACACACGGATGCACAGGGCACAGAGAGCGTGCGCGCGATGCAGGGCACCCGGGCCCCTGCACCTAGTGCCTCAGACACATGCCCATATACACACACACATGCACACTTACAAAGTACACACTCGCACTCGCGCTCCTCTCTCCCATTCTTTCCTGCGTTCTGGCCCAGAGAAGGAAGTACCTACTGTGTGCAGGCGCTGTGCTTGGCGCTTTACCGCCCTGGCCCCGCTGGATCCTTTCAAGGATCCCTTTGCAGTTGGGGCCTCGAGGCACTTTCCGTGGTGCTGGGCCGCAGCAGCCTCTCGGGGGAGGCGAGGCGGTCACTGGCCCCAGCGTGGGACGATGTCGTCGGGGTGTGGGCAGTGGGGTCGGGAGTGGGAGGGAAGCCGGCCCCTCCACCCCCGGGCACCTCCTTCCTTGCCATGACCCTCCCTGACTCCCCGGGCCCCTCACACATAGGAGGAGCTTTAGAAACGGCCGGTGTGTGGGAGGGGCTCAGAGAGCGGGTGAGGGTGGGGGCCAGGAGGACTGAGCAGGGTCAGGAAGCCCTGGGGTCACCTTGGGGAGCATCTGGCTCACATGGAGGGTCCCCCCGAGGGGGAACGTGCCCTGACCTTTCCTTTGGGGAGCACCAGCCCCACCAGCCCCACCCTCCCTAATGGGCCGGCCCGTGGCAGGCTGAGCATGTGGCCGGAGCCGGGGGTGCCCACCCTTGTCTTGGTCCCCTTGGGGAGATGCTGCCCCGCTTTGCCGTCCCCTTCCCATTTTACAGATGAGCCCCCTGGCTTTGAACCCAGGTCAGTCTGCACCCTGCGGTGCCCCTGACCCCTGGCCTCGTGGGGTCTGGAGAAAGTGAGGGGGGCCGGGCCACCCCTCCCCCCGCCGGGCCCTGACACCGTGCCGCCAGGGCCGGGCTGACTTTTGTTTGTGTGTGTGTGAGTGCGTGCACACGTGTGTGCACGTGTGTGAGTAAATGTGTGTAAGTACATCTGTGTGCACGTGCGTATGTAAACGTACTGTTCTCTACATGTGTGCAGCATGTGCCTCTGGAACATGTACATACACGTGTGTGCATGTGGGTCCCCATGTACATTGTATGTGTGTAAGTGTGTGTGCAGTGTGGGCCCCTGCACATGTTTGTGTGCAATGTATGTGCACGTGGGTCCCCATGTACATTTTACGTGTGTAAGTGTGTGTGCACGTGTGGGCCCCTGTACATGTTTGTGTGCATGTGTGCAATGTGTGCACACGTGGGTCCCCATGTACATTGTGCGTGTGTAAGTGTGTGTGCACGTGTGGGCCCCTGTACATGTGAGTGCACAGTGTATGTCTGCATGTGCGCCATCTTCCTTCTGGCTCTGGGCCGGCCGCTCGTCCGCAGCCGCCATGGGCAGGTGCTCCCTTCCCTTAGAGCCCTTGGCCCTCCCCGGGGACCCTCCTCAGGCAGCAGACAGCCCCCCCCCCACCCCCGTCCCCCCTGCACTCATCTCCATCTTGTGGGGCCACCTGCACCTCGTGGCTCCTCTGCTGCCCCCGGTGGCTGCCCGGGGTCCTCCAGCATGAGTGCCGCGGGCACCCCACCAGGGGGCCCCCAGAGCCCAGGAAAGTGTGGAGGGGCCAGTGTCTGAGCCAGGGGCAGACCCTGCCCTCTTGTCACTCTCAGCTCCGCCCACTCCCCCAGCCCCCCTGTCCCTCCCCCCCCCCCCCAATGTTTAATTGCCTCAGTTTCTCTCTCCCGTGGGTTGCTTTGGAGGGGAGTGTCCGGGGTCTCTCCCCAGTCTGCTCAGGCGTCTTGTGACCCCTGCTCGTCTCCCAGCCTTCCCACCATAAAGAAAACACAAATGGGGACACACAGCCGGCCTCCCCCCGACTTGCTCCGCCCGAGCCGAGCAGGGGCTTCTGGGGCTCTCGCTCCCTGGTGGGGTCACACGGGCCCGGGCGCAGCCAGCGTCTCTGTGGCCGGCATTTTGGGCTCCTCGGAGGAGCCGCCCCCTTCTCCCTCGGGCACCGGCTGTTTGCCTTTGCTCCTGCGTCGTCCGGGCCACCCCAAGCTCAGAACTCGGACCCCGAGCTTTTCTCCGGCGGCCGGCCCCCTCGCCCGCTCTGCGCCCGTCCTCGTTGGGAGGGCGGCCCGGCTCCTGCTTCTCTTCCCCTCGTCCTTCTCCGTGTCGAACGAACCTCGTGAGCTTGTGCTCCATTAAAATTAGTTTTTCAAAGTGCTCTGGGTTTATGCCCCTTGGCAGACCCCTCTTCCCAGGCACAGGAGCGGGCGCACGTACATTCAGGCCTTATTTCCTGAGGGAGCCCCACTCCTGTGGAGCTCCCCCTGCTGCAGGCAGGTGGCCTTGGGTCCCAGACACACTGGCCTTCTTTGTGCCGCCCCCCCCCCCGCCCCGGCGTGCCTTTGCCCCCGCAGTGTTTGTCCCTCTGGGAAGGCCCTCTCTCCTCTCCTCTTAGCCCCTGGCTTGGAACCAGTGAGGTGGGAGACCTTTTCTGCTTGACCTCCCAGCGCACACACACGCACGCACGTGCACACGCACATATGTGCACACGCACATACACACTTGTACACACGCGCACTCACACACACACGGAGGCACGTGGGGCCGGCCTCCGGGGGAGAGCTGCAGCTCCAGGGCCTCGGGCTTGGCCGGGCCCCGGAGGCCTCGGCATCTGCCGTAGGGTGGGGAGCGGGGCTTGGCCCCCGGCATGCTCGTCGCTCGGCCGTCGCGGTCACCCCGGCCTTGCGCTGTTTTAAGGAGGAGCTGCGAGAGCTTCGGGAGCAGCCCATCGACCCCCAAGCCCAACAAGAAATCATCAACAGCATCGAGGACGTGTACTTCTCGACCGACTCGTTTGACATCGTGAAGTACGAGATGGAGGTGAGGGCAGGGACTTCTGCGGGGCTGGCGAGCGGGCTGGGCTGCGGCCAGGGGGCCCTTGAGGACTTGGGTCCGCCTCATTCAGCTGCCTCCCGGGCTGCCCTCGGGCATGTGGAAGACTTGGGGGGGGCTGGCATCTGGAGGAGGGAAAGCCTCTACCCGAGGACCCCCCAGCTTTTGAGCTAGCAGAAGGAGCCTTTGCCCTCATGTTGGGTACCTACCTGCCACACTTACAGGAGAAAACCTGGTTGCCATGGCGATTTGGGAGCCCTGGGAGTTCATCTGCCCCACTGGACAGTAGCGGCTGTTGACCACTGGGGCTTTAGGGGCAAGAGGGCGCCAGGCCGGGGCTTGGCTGTGGGCGCTGGCGGGAGGGAGGCTCCGGCACTGCTTCGGGGGTGCGGGGGGTAGCGGCCGTAACCGAGCTTTCTGGGCCGGTGGGGACTTGGAGGAGGCCCTGGGAGGGGACCCCACCCCCTGATGTTGCACAGGAGAGGGCTTGGATTAGCCTTGGGAGCAGGGACAGAGTCAGAGAGACTGCACCAGCAGCGGCGGGGGGAGAACTGCACAAGGGCTCCTACAGAAAATGGGATGTGAAGGGAGCCTGGGGGTGGAGCTGAAGGAGGGGAAAGTGCTCCAGGCGTGGGCCACAGCCAGGCTGAAGGCAGGGAGACAGGCATGGAGGGAGGAGAGCAGGAAGTGGGTCAGTGCGCCGGCTGGTACGATAGGGGTAGGGTCGCTGGAAGGGAGGGGGGAGATGGGTAACGAAGGGCTCTGAATGCCAGAGCTTTTTGCACTTGGCCCTGGTGGCCAGACGGAGCCACTGCAGTTTGTTGTTGGGGCCGTGAGGATCAGGTGGGATCATAGTTACAAGTCTCTGTGTGAGGCCCGTGGGGCCTGGCTCTCTCACCGGGAGCTGGGATGATGGCGGCCTTGACGACCAAGATGGCTTCCGGGGATGTCTGCGGACGTCCGTATGAGTAAGAGCCATTGGGCAGAGCTGCTGAGGGAGAGTGGGCGGCGGGCCTTGGCTGAGAGCCTTCCTAGCACAGAATTCTGGGCCAGTCTCTGTTTTCTTCTCTGTAAAGTGGAGGGGCTGGACTTGGTAGCCTCAGAGAGCCGTCCATTCTGTCCCTGAAGCTGCGATAACCTGCGGGGGGGTTCGAACCCCGGGCTCCCTAGTTTCAAGGTCCAGTTTTAATGACATCGGTGCTTGCAGTGGTCTGCTGCATGGCCTTGTGTTCTTTAGGGAGAGGATGAAGGACACTGGGGCTGCTGGGGGATCAGCCTCTCAGGGTCAAAGGGAACATTGACGCAGATGGAGCATGGTGACGAGGGCCGGGGGGGGGGGCCAGGGCGGAGGGGGCAGGGGAGCCCGGCGGGGGTGCACATTGGGAGGGTGCGTGGCCCTGCTGAGCACGGCGCCCCAAACCAGCCACCCTTCATCCCCACCACTGGTTTTGCCTGCAGAAGCTTCCTCCTGTTCTCAATCTGCAAGAATTGGAGGCGTACAGAGACAAGCTGAAACAGCAGCAGGCCGCCGTGAGTACGGGAGCGGGACTGATGCCTTCTGGGGGGAGTCCCTATGTGGGGCCGAGCCTGGACCCTGTGGGTGTGGGAGGGGCAGGACTTGGGCTTGGGGGGGCCTCTCACACTGCGTGTCTCCGCTGATGGACCAGCACAGACTGAGGCCCCCGGGGACCCAGGATCGCTCACTTATCAGCTTCCTGGCATTGAGCCCAGGCCTCCGATTTACAGATGAGGAAAGCGAGGCCTGGGAGTGCGGTGGGACGTTGGGGCCCGGCCAGGCCTCTGAGCCCGCAGCCTCCAGGGTGCCCTAGCTCGCCCCGCCCCCCATGGAGGCAGACGCTTCATTTTGTTGGCCCCCAAAGCCTCCGCCTGTGGCCATGGGGCAGCAAGGCCTAGGGCAGGGGGAGGCTCCCTCTCCTAACACTGGTCTCCCCTCAGCAGCAGCCCCCGGGCCCCAGGTGTGGGGCCCAGCCTCAGGGGGAGGTCTGGCTTCGGAGGCGAGGGGGCAGTCAGGTGGCGGGGAGGGGAGTGTGGGCTTGTGTTGGGCTCAGCCAGGGCTGGCCTTGATGTGGACTCTCCCTCCCTCCCTGCCTCATGGAGGTCTCCAAAAAAGTTGCAGATTTGATCCTTGAAAAGCAGCCTGCTTATGTCAAGGTAGGAGATCCCTGGAGAAGGTGGGAGAGGGGACCTGGGGGGCAAGGCTGGCAGGGCTTCCCCCAGGTATGGGCAGGGCAGGATCCTCCCCACCTGTCTCACAGGGTGGAGGGGGGTGGGGTGGGGGGGGAACGTGCTGATCCTAATTCACCGCTGCTGGTGGTCGGCTGGGCTGCTTTTTCTCAGAACTTTGGAGGCAGTTTCTGGCTGCTCCTCCAGCCCCCACCTCAGGCTTGCACCGTCTGCCCCTTGAGGCCCCAAACCCCCTTGGTGGGTGGGTCAGGGACCGGTGGGGCTCCCGGCTAGGCCGGCCTGGGCTGGGTCCATCAGGGAGGCGTTGGGAGTGGTGGGAGCTGCTGGCCTTCCTCACTGCGCAGCCTGTGCTCGGCCACCGGGCAGCCCCGCGACGGGCTCGGGGTCTCAGCGGGCTTGGGGCAGCAGCAGCTCTTGGCCGGAGGAGCGGGAGGCAAAGTGGAGAGCCGCTTGTGTCTCCCTGTAGGAGCTCGAGAGAGTGACCTCGCTGCAGACCGGCCTCCAGCTGGCGACCGTCATCTGCACCAACGGAAGAAGGTAGGGTGTGCCCGCTGCCCGGGAGAGTGCATGGGTGCCTGCTTTGTCCCCCTTTGGGGAGCACGGCCCGGACTCTGGGAGCGCCTCGGGCGCCTGCTCCGCCTGGAGTCTGGGAGCAGCTCTCAGGGTTCCTGTTTTAGGGCCTCCTCGGGCCCTGGTCCATCCCCCACAGCTGCCCTGGGGAATGGTCCACAGGCCTTGGCATGAGACCTCTTGGCCCAACCCCTGGCCTGCCTTGGCCACCCTCCCCCAGCTCTCGGCCTCCCCTTGAGGCCGTCGCCCCTCTGAGCCCCTTGGGGCTGTCTCTGCTTTGGGCCCTCCCGGAGCCTGCGGGCACCGTCCAGCCCGGCCGTCCGATGGCTGTCCCTCTTTCTTTCAGGCACCTGAACGTCGCCAAGGAGGGTTTTACTCAGGCCAGCCTGGGCCTCCTGGCCAACCAGAGGAAGCGGCAGCTGCTGGTGGGCCTGCTGAAGTCCCTGAGGACCATCAAGACGCTGGTGGGTCGGGGGGCGTGGGGGGCGGACCCCTGGCTGCTGGGGGCAGCCTTCTCACTGCTGCTGTCTGTCTTTGCAGCAAAGGACGGATGTGCGCTTGAGCGAGATGCTGGAGGTAGGTGAGGGGGACGGCCGGGCTTGGAGGGGTCGCCTCTCTGCCCCCCACCCCCCCGGGTGGGTCGGGGCTTCCCCCGTCCCAGCCTGGCCCCCATGGCGGGGTTAATGCCTGGGGAAATGGAGGCAGAGAGTGCTCTGGTGTAAGGCCCCCAGCCGCCAGGCCCTGCTCTCGGCTGCCTCCCTCCCTGGCCTCCCTGCCCCAGCCCCCCACCTCCTGGGGGGATGCCCTTCCCCCTCAGTCCTTGTTTTCCCCAAGGAGGAAGATTACCCCGGGGCCATCCAGCTTTGCCTGGAGTGTCAGCAGGCGGCCAGCACCTTCCGGCACTACAGCTGCATCAGGTAAGGGGCGCCCGGTCCGTGGCCGGTTCTGGTTCCGCTCGCTGCCCTTTCTTTGCCCCAGTTCCTGTGAGCCCTTGCGGGTTTCTCATCTTATAGCCCAACGATCCCTGGCCTTTGCCGGCCGTCCCTGCCCTGGGCAGCACCGCCCCAGAAAGTCCTGCTGGGAACGTTCTTGGGGCTCCGTGCCCCTCCTCCCTTGGGGCCCTTCTTTGGCCCAGGATGTGGCGGCTGAACCTCGGGGGGAGGAGCTCGGCGCCGCCTGGGTGAGGGAGCCGAGATGGGCCCAGAGGCCAGGGCAGAAGCAGGGTCGGGACCCGGGCCCGTTCTCTGGCCGCGGCTGACTGCTTGTGTCTCTCCCGTGAGAGACGGTTAGCGGCCGGCGGCGCGCGTGGTCAGATTTCGCAGCGACGCCCTGGAAGGGCGCCCGGCCCAGCACAGCGGCTCGTCCCGGCCCTGGGTCTGAAGGCTGGGAAGTGGGGAGTGGGTTTCCTCTTCATTGGTGCCGCCCAGGGGGCCGTTTGTCCAGAAGTGGGGGGGGGGGGGCGAGACACAGCTTTCTGAGCTGTGAGCTGCGGTCTGGGGGAGGCGATGGAGCACATGGAGTGTAGCTGTCAATGGCTCGTCTGCCGAGCAGAGACTGGTCAGGGCAGGTCATCACCCTGATTTCTTGGAGGGCTCTCCTGGGATCTGGGGAACAAGCGCCCCTGCACTCTTTGGGGAGCGATGGAGGGGACTGCCAGGCCGTGGCGTTGCGCCAGCTTGTGGCGGCCTTCCTTCTGCCTCGGGGCGCCCGGCCCAGGGTCCAGCCCAAGTTCCAGCGACTGGCCGGGGGGCATCCGGGGCACACTCTGGGGCACTTCTCCCCCTCCTCAGTTAATCGGTCACTTTGTGAGCATTTATTAGGCGCCCCCTGTATGCCAGTGCTGAGCGCTGGGGGCACAAGAGGTATGAGTTAGCCCTGGTCTCCGGGACGTGCGGAGGGAACGACGGCTCCCGGCTGACTGGGAGTCGTGAAGGGAAGAAGGACCCAGAGCTTAGGGGAAGCTTCCTGGGGGAGGGGGCTGGGGAGGTCAGTGGTCAGGGCAGGAGAGGGGAGAGTCCCCCTCCCTCTTAGTGAGCGAAAGCCCCTTGGCTGGGCAGGGACTCGACACCCACCCAGCACCTCGGGTCTTTGCTCTGAGAAGGGAGGGGCCCCACTCCTGGAGACCAGACCGCAGCTCACTTCCTTCGTCGCCCCCCTCCGCAGTCGCCCCCTCTATCCGGACTTAATGGGGGGGGGCGGAAGTGTCCGACAGCAGGCCGGGGGCTGTGGCAGCGCCCCCTGTGGGCCCTGCCTCCGATCTCAGCCCCAGCTTTCACCCCCTTCTGCTTCCGACTCCCTGGAAAGGGCCTTGCCAGGAGGTCCCCACTCACAAGGGGAGGGGGGTTGCGGGGTCACGGGGTCCAGGCCCAGACTGCCGACTCTCCTCAGCTCCTCTCCTTGGTCCACAGTGAGCTGGACTCCAAGCTGCAGGACACCCTGGAGCAGATCGAGGTGAGATGGGGTGGGGGTGGGGCATGGGTGGGGGTGGGGCTGGTGTGTACAAAACATCCTGGGGGGGGCCAGGGAGGTTGAGGGGCCGCGCGCTGCTGAGCTCTCTGGGCCTCCATGTCCCGGCTTTGGTTCGTGCTGATGGGAAGTGCGGTGACCTCGGGCTGGGCTCCCGGGCATCCTAGGGGTGGGGAGGGGGCAGCTCACCTTGGCTGGGGGGGGGGGGCAGCCCAGCAGCATCACACGGCGCCGCGGCACAGCCCAATGTGGCCTGACGTGGCCCACGAGGCACAGCGAGCACAGCCAGCCCAGCCCATGGCCACCCGGCACAGTCTAGGGCTGGGACAGCCGGCGCAGCGCGCCCTCAGGGGCCCAGGCGCCTTCCCGGGAACCTTCCCAGCAAGGCCTTGGCAGCGGAGGGCTCGTCTCCGGAAGCCGAGACCCACCTTCCAGGGACCTGTTTGGGACCCTGGCCCAGAGCCGTTCCCTGCACAGGGGGAGGTCCCGCAGTGGCCAGAGCCCCTGTAAAGGAAGCGCCGTGTTCGCTGCGCGCTGCCGAGGAGCTCCGCCCCTTTTTCTACCACATTAAATGAGAGCTCATGGGCACGTGGGGCCGAGGAGGGCAGGGCCAGCCCGTGCCCAGGGCACCCTGGGAAGCTCCCGTGTCGCCCCACCTTGACAGCAGGGCCTGCAGCGCGGCTGGGCTCTCGGGCTCCTGGAGCGCTCTCCCAGCTCCGTAGCAGAGCCCAGGACTCGAACCCAGACCGGGGCTCTCTCCTCTTGACTCCCCCCCGTCCTGTGGCCTCCCTCCTTTCAGGAGCAGCTGGATGTGGCGCTGTCCAAAATCTGCAAGAACTTTGATGTGGCGCATTACACCAAGGTGCAGCAGGCCTACCGGCTGCTGGGGAAGACGCAGGTGGGTGATTGGTGGGTGATTGTGTGTGTGTGATTGTGTGTGATTGTGTATGTGGTTGTGTATAATTGTGCGTGTGTGATTGTAATTGTGAATGTGTGATTTTGTGTGTGATTGTGCATGTGTGAATGTGTGTGATTATGTATGTAATTGTGAATGTGTGATTGTGTGTGTGTGATTTTGTGTGTGATTGTGCATGTGTGAATGTGTGTGATTATGTATGTGATTGTGAATGTGTGATTGTGCGTGTGTGATTTTGTGTGTGATTGTGCATGTGAATGTGTGTGATTATGTATGTGATTGTGAATGTGTGATTGTGCGTGTGTGATTTTGTGTGTGATTGTGCATGTGTGAATGTGTGTGATTATGTATGTGATTGTGAATGTGTGATTGTGTGATTGTGTATGGGTGGTTGTGCATGTGAGTGTGTGTGTATGTGAGTGTGATTGTGTGTGTGTATGATTGAGTGTGAGTGTCTATCTCTGTGTCTCTCTCTGTGTCTCTCTCTCTCTGTCTCTGTGTCCAGCGGGCCGGGGTCCAGCAGGGCCGGAGCCCGCTGAGTGACGTGGCCCCCATGGCCCCCTGTCCCACAGACCGCCATGGACCAGCTGCACATGCACTTCACCCAGGCCATCCACAACACCGTGTTCCAGGTGGTCCTGGGCTACGTGGAGCTTTGTGCCGGCAACACGGACACCAAGTTCCAGAAGCTCCAGTACAAGGACCTCTGCACGGTGGGTGGCCCAGAGGCCCGTTGCTGGGGCTGAGGGGTGGGGTGTGTGGGGGGAGGCAGGGACCTCCCTGGGGAGCAGAGGAGATCCCGGCGGCCGGGACCCACAGCTCGGCCCCACACGGACCCTCGGGATCGCCGCCACACCAGGTCTTGGCAGGGGGAGGAGGGGCCTTTGTTCCCCGAGGCTGGTGGAGGCACAGGCAGGGGCCCAGGGCCCAGCCGGGGTCTCCCCTTGTCCAAGCCCGCTGCCGACCCGGGGAGGCCCGTGTCGCCCGGGTGTCCGGCTGCTCTGGGCCATGTGACGCAGGACAAATGGTCTTCCTGCAGGAAGTGGAGCCTGGGACTGGGGGTAAATGACTGGGCCAGGGTCTCCCATCTGGGGAGCCTCCGGGGCCAGGTTCTAGTCCAGGCTTCCTGCCTCCCCCGTGTCTCTGCGCTCTGACACCGTTTGCAGAAAGGTGATTGTTTGATCCTTGGGGGCTGATGGAGAGCAGCAGGGGAAGGGGAGCGAGGGGGACCTTGAGGGGAGACCCGAGTGAGAGTCCAGCAGAGGAGACAGAGAAGGGGCAGTCAGAGGGAGGAGGGGAGCCAGGAGAGAGAAAAATGGGGGGCGGGGTTGTGGACCAGAGAAGGACCCACCGAGACGGCCATAGGGCTCAGTAACAAAGGGTCGCCGGCCACTTTGGACAGTTTGGGTGGGAGGGGGAGCTGGGGGTTAAGAAGGGAGTGAGGGGAGACTAGGAAGGAGCCGTCTCCTACAGGGAGTCTGGAAACAAAAGGCCAGAGGCTGGGGGGAGTCGGGGGCTCCTTGGGGGGGTGTCCCCTTCCCCACCTTCTCCAGAGATGCGCACTCGGGTCTCCTCCCTTCCGGCAGGAGGCCGACATTGCCCTGGCCAGGTCGAAGGCCCTTTGGGCAGAGTTCCGGATGGTCGGACCTGTCTGGCCCCCAACCCCAGGATTCTCAGGCCTCCCCCACTTGTCGGACTCTTTCTGTCTCTGAGCCCCTCTGGTGGGTGCAAGGGGTCGCTCAGAGTTGTTCTGATTTGCGTGTCTGATCGTGGGGGATCCAGAGCCCGTGTTCACTTGCCTGGAGAAGGTTTTGCTTTCTCTGGCCAGGGACCCATTCCCAGGCTCGGACCACCTGTCATTTGGTTGGAGAAATGAGACTGGTCAGACGCCGTCTTCTGCCTCCCTTCTCACTCAAGTGCATTCGTTTTGTGTAAATCCTCCATGATGGGATCCCGATGACCCATCTTCCCTTCCTGGTAAACTGTTCCTTGCTCTTCTGCCCTGCTCGTGGTATCACCCTTCCTGCCTAAGTCATGGGCCCCATTTGGACCTCAGTTTGCCACGCTATTCTCCGGTTTCCCCGGCAGTTCTGGTGAGTTCTTGACTCGGAAGCTGGAGCCTTTGGTTTCCTGTGGCCTTTCATCGCCGTGTCTTGGATGCCCGTTGACCCCCCTCCCCCCCTTCTTAGTCAGGACTGACTGCATAGTTTTGGCAATTACACTTTACTGTGAGATCTGGCTTGGCTGAGCCTCCTCCCTTTGTGTTTTTTTTTTTTTTTATTTTATTAATTCCTCAGACGTTCTGAGCTTTGTTCTTCCAGATGGAATTTGCTGTGATTTTTCTTACCTCCAGAAAATAACCTTTGGGTGGTTTGATTGGCATGGCGCCGAATGAGCCATCTGGATGAGATCGCCTTCACCGCCTGGCTTGGCTTACCCACGAGCAGTCACCGGGTCTCCAGTTGTTTAGTTGTGGTGAAAAGTGCTTGGTGATGGTGCCCGGAGAGCTCCTGGGCTTGCCTCGGGGGCCAGGCTCCTGGCACAGATGCCTCCTGGTGGAGGCGCTGATCCCAGGGACCCGCTGCTGCCGTCTTGCTAGTGCTTCATGGGAGATTTGGGCCTCAAATGGGTTCGTGCTTTTCTTCCTCTCTTTTCTCTCTTCCCGGTTTGTGTGTCAACACTGTTGGTGTCACTCAAGGGATTTGCAAGGGCTCCTTTGGCTACTTTTCCAGGTAGTTGATAGAATATTGGAATTAGCTGATGTTTTGATGTTTGGTAGAATCCTCCTTTGAGCCCTTCTGGTCCTGAGGATTTGTTCTTTTTTTTGTTTGTTTTTTTTCTTTATTTTTTCTGGAGATTTGTTCTTAGGGAGTTCTTTCTCTAAGATGGGGTCGTTTAAGTAATCTCCCCCCTCCAATGCCTCTGGGCCTGTTCTTCCTCGTCACCTCATTTGTGTGACATAATGACTCTTTTGTCCTTACCCTGCCCCTATCTTTCTTTTCAGCTCACTGCTGATGTCAGTCTTAAACATCTGGCACAATTTCCTAAGTGAAAAACGTAAGTGATTCATTCACATGAAGCTCCTTGAATCTGATCTTTGATCTTGGCTCTGAGATGTTCAATGTTCTTTTGAGTTTAGCCGTGGTTGAAAGAAAGGCCTGAAAACCTGCGAGTTCATTGAAGGCCGTTTTTCTCGTTCAGTATCGTAGCTCATCTTACCGGACCCGACAATTTTGCTGGCAGGTCTGGTTCTTTGGATCCGATTTGATTCCCGGACCCGCGCCTTTTATCGTGGCCACTGTTAAGTCCTGGATGACTTTGACTTGCTTCAGCTTATGAGATCTTTCACATTTTGTTCTATTTTTGTCATTCTTTATAATTATTGTTTCTCAGTCTCTCCCAGCTTCACTGGCTTCTCCTTCCCCAGTCCTAATTTTCAGTTCTTTTCCTCTGAGACTCTGTCTCTCCTTTTCTAGTTGGCTAACTTTTTTTTTTCATAATCTTCTTGGTTTTCTTGGATGGTTTTTAATTCCCTTTTTTTGTCTTGTTTTTTTTGTTTTTCCTCAATGTCACTCATTTGGTTTTTAAAGTTTCTTTATTCTTCTCTAAGTTCTCTCTGGGCAAGGGGCTACTCCAGGTTCCCCTTTAGGGTAGAAGCTTTTTTTGCTTCAGTGCCCTCCTCTGAAGATGAACCCTGGCTTTTCCAGTTCCTCCAAGTTTTGATGGAGTTCTTTCTTCTTTGCCCATTCATTTTCCTTTAATGAGAAGTATTAACATGATGTGAAGTATTAACCTCTGATTGTGGGGTGGGGATGATGCCTTGGGCTTCACCTCAGCTCTGCCTCTGACCTGGAACTCAAACCAAGAACCCTTCTCCTTGCCCCCACCCTCCCGGTGTGCTGGCTCCTTCCTGCCCAGGGCCTCAGATCTCCACAAACAGTCTGGAAGTCTTGCTCACCCCGGGGCCCCCTGGGTGTTTCTGGGGAGCCAGCCGACTTGGGGGCTCTCTTCAGGTTGTGCCGGCATGACCCCCGTCCTGCCCCGACTCCTCTTGATTTTTCCCCCATTCGCATTTGCTCTGAGCAGGAACTTGTTCTGTTTGTGGGACACGTGGGGAGCTCTCGCCGCCCAGCCCGCCATCTCCCCATAGTCTGGCCTTTTCTTGTACGGCTCATTCTGCGCAAGCTTCTCGTGGGGCCCTGAGCGCGGCGCTGGCAGCCGGGGTCCTGCGAGGCTTGGGGAGCTACCCGTGGGCTCGGGTCCCAGGTTCCTCTGGGGGTGTCTCTCCCAGATCTCCCTTCCTTTCCCTTCAGACCTGGTGACGTGGCCACGCGGCCCTTTGAGCTCTGGACCTGAACCTTGATAGCCAGTATCAGTTTTTAAATGTTTGATATTTAATAAAACATTATGACAAGAGCTTGTTTTGGAGATTGGAGATGGAGCCTCTGCTCCGCAGGGTCCGAGCCTTCCACGGTCCTTTCCTTAAGTGCTCCGCCTTCCTCCTCGAGGCCACAAGTGCAGGATTTAGGGTGAGCTCGTGTTCCCTAAGCCAAGCCCTCCTGGGGAGCCCCCATTGGAGAAGTGGAGACAGGGGATGGGGTCCGGCCGCTTGCAGAAAAACCTGGGACTTCCACAAAGTGCGTAAAGCCTGGAGAACGTGGCTACGGCGGCAGTGACTCCAGCCGATCCCTGCCACGAGCACCACTGCCCGGCGCCAGGGAGCACTGGCCGCAGAGGGGAGGGAACGCGGGTCATTTGTTTTGTTTTTTGGTTTTTTTTGGATGTGCATGTTTCCTTCTGAGACATGGCTGATCTGGAAGCCTGTCTTACATGACGTCACACGTATCATCTATATACGGTTTCTCTGGAAGGGTGGGAGGGCGTGGCAGGGAGGGGCAGAGTCTGGAACCCAAAAAAGTGAATCTTAATTTTTTTTCTTGTATAAGTGGGACATATTTAACAAAACAAAAGTTTATTAAAAAAAAACCCAGAGCCCTCTCTGTGCTTCTCCTGGGGAGACTCGTCATCACCTCATATCAGACAGGTGAAGGACTGTGGGGACTGGGAGCCGGTCAGTCCCGAGGCCGGGAGCGCTGGGGGGCCCCAAGGGGGCAGCGGGGCCCGGCCTGTGACTCCATGACAAGGGGAGGAGAGCTCGCTGGCTCCGACGCGGTGGTCTCTGCCCTCTCCTGTGACTGACTCTTCAGGAAGTTGGAAGGACGAGCATCAATTTGACTGAATCCAGACCTGCCCGACTTTGCTTCTGGCTGAGCCGGCGGCTTCTGAGTGTCTGAGTGCAGGAGGGCTGGGCTCAGGCTCCCCGGGGCCTCCACCGGCCTCGATTTCCCCAAAACGCAGCTCCGGATTAGCCGGTCTCAGGCCGGCTCCTGCTGATCGGCTTTTGTGTGTGTCCGGGTCGGTGGCCCCAAGGAGGTCACAACAGTTGGGGATTAAGTGACGTGTTTTTTAGACTATGTGCTTCAGGGAAAACTCCTCCAGGAGGTGCGCGCTGAGGGGGTTCCTGAAGGGCTCTGGCTGTCGGCGGAGGCTCTTGTTGAATCCCTGCTTCCCTGCCCTTCCCCTCCATTCTGGTGTCTGCCCCAGTTCCTGCCATCAGGAGCAGCAGTGGACAGGCAGACCTCCGGATGACCTTGGTAGGATTCGTTCATTGCAATAATAGACACGCAGACCTCTGGATGACCTTTGCGGGATTCGTTCACTGCAATAATAGACACGCAGACCTCCGGATGACCTTGGCAGGATTCGTTCACTGCAATAATAGGCACGCAGACCTCTGGATGACCTTGGCAGGATTCGTTCACTGCAATAATAGACACGCAGACCTCTGGATGACCTTTGCGGGATTCGTTCACTGCAATAATAGACACGCAGACCTCCGGATGACCTTGGCAGGATTCGTTCATTACACTAGTGGACTCTCAGGCCTCCAGATGACTCTTTGTGCTCTCCCCTTGTGGGATTTCTGTTCTGGGAAGGCTGGCCTCAGGACCCCCGAGGAGCCTGCCCTGCAGCAGGAGGACCTGGGCACTGCCCCTTGCTTGCCCTGTGTGGGCCTTCAGACATGGATGACCGTCTGGAGCACTCTCAGGACAGAGTCTGCAGCAACATTTCCCCGGCCATTAGTGGAGGATGGGCTCGGCCCAGTTGAGCTCAAAACGTTTGCAGGCGTGTTTGTGTGTTCTTGTGTTTGGCTCATCCTCATTGTTCTGATTCTGCTCCTGGCCTGGTTCCCAGCCCGGCTCTGAGCTGGTCCCTGACGTGGAGGATTTGTGCCACGACTTCTCGATGGACAGTTTCCTCGTCGCCCATCACGGTGCCGGAGGGCTGAGGTGGCGCCCTTCAGCCCATGGCTTAGCCTGGGGTTCCAGTGCCCGTAGTCGCTGCAGGGCCCCTTGGGCAGCCCACCCTGGTCCTCCAGGTGATCCCACCCCCAGAGTCTGGGCTGTTTGAGAAGCCTGAGGAGGAGACTGACCATCAGGAATCTCCGAGTCTGAGAAACAGGAAGCTCGCCGGATGACCCTGAGCCCATTTGTAGCCAGGATCAGGAGGAACGCCCTGTCAGGCCACACTTCCCGGGGAGCTGGTGCTGGGCCCAGCCTTGGCTTTAGGTGGCTCAGAATGGCTGAGGAGCTGACCCTCTCTGCCTCCTCTTTCCTCCTCCTTCCAGCTGTCTGCCTCTGTCTGGCCCCTCATCAGAGGGCCCTCAGGGCAGCCTTCATGGCCTTCCCTGCCCACCTCTCCCCCTCCTTCCAGCCCAGTGTTCACCCCTGGCAGGGCCTCCTCCCATCCTCGCGCCCACCGCCTTCGCCCCTTAAGGAACATCCCATTCTTGCTGTGCCCTTTGCGACCCCCCTCCCCATATTTATTCAGTCTCTCCCAGGCCCCACCATGGAATGGGCTTGAGAAGGTCTGTGCCCCTGGTGGGTGCCCGAGCCTTAGCTTCAAGGTGCTCTGTACCAGGGAGTGTGTGCCGTGCCTGGGGGTCCTGGGCAGCCCCTGCCGGGCCCCTCGAGGGGCGGCTTGTGGCGGAAGGGGGCGGCCCCATGGGGCGCTTGGCTCCACTCTGGCGCCTCTCACAGACTTCTCACGGCTTCTCTTTCTCTCTGCAGCACGTGACGGCCGACAGCTACATCCCGTGCCTGGCCGACCTCTGCAAAGCCTTGTGGGAAGTCATGCTCAGCTACTACAGGACCATGGAGTGGCACGAGGCGCATGACAATGAGGGCGTGACCAAGGCCGGTAGGACCCCCCCCCCCCCCCCCCCCAGCTCCTCCTGGGGCTGGCGCCCTCCAGCAGGGCTAGGTGCAGGGCTGCTGGCGCCCCCCGGTGGGACTGGGTGCGGGGCGGCTGGGGCCCCCTGGGCGGGGCTGGGTGTGGGCAGGCTGGCTCCCCCTACGGGGCTGGGTGCGAGGCGGCTGGGGCCCCCCGGCGGGGCTGGGTGCGGGGTGGCTGGGGCCCCCCGGCGGGGCTGGGTGTGGGCAGGCTGGCTCCCCCTACGGGGCTGGGTGCGAGGCGGCTGGGGCCCCCCGGCGGGGCTGGGTGCGGGGTGGCTGGGGCCCCCCGGCGGGGCTGGGCTGGATGCAGGGTTACTGGCCCCCGTGGGTGGGGCGGCTGGGGCCCCGGCCTGGGTGTGGGCCGGCTGGCACTTCCTGCCGCCCACTCAGCTTGGGTCCACCCTTGTCTCATTCCTTTTTCCCCTTTGGTCTTCAGGGGCCTCGGGTCTGGAGGCTCTGCGGCTTCTTCCCCCATCTCCGCTTGTTTCCTGCTAAATTGCAGGGTTCCATGGCTGTGGGGCGGGGGCCGTGTGGGGGGGCGATGAGGGAGGCCCCCGGGGCCCGGCCTGGCCTCCTCCCTGTGTTCCTACATCTCTCCTGGCCCCGCACCCCAAGATTTCGACTCTGCTTCTTTAACCCCAGGCCCTTGTTTCCTTTTTCTTACTAAATGTCAGCCCTCCATTGTCCTCCCCAGCCCGCCTGCGGCTTTTTGGCTTCTCTTCCTTTTGCTCCTGCAGCGCTCGGCAGACTGACTCTCCTTGCCCCACGCCTCGTGCCGTTTGCCAGCCTGGGTTCCGAGCTCTCCTCTCCCGAGTGGTTGGAGCTCCCTGGTCGCACACAATCTGAATGTTTGCAATTTTCCCACTTGATTTGGGGGCCGTAGATCTAAGCCAGGAGATTCCTAGAACGTTTCCCTTTTGGGCTCCTCTCTGGGGAGTCCGGGGCTTCTTCCTGTCCTACTTTGACCTCTGATCTTTGACCTCTGGTAGCTTTGGGTAGTTTTCCCTTGTGATTGATTGGGACGCAGCCTCCGGGAGTTTGTTCACTTGTTGCCTCCTGGAGGCTCTTGGTTCTGTTCGGCCTCTGCTGGTTCCCAGGGATTCTGTTTCTCGGGAAGCTTCCTTTTGCTTGTTTCTGTCTCATTCTTCCCTCTGGAGCCCTGGTTCCCTGGTGATCTGGCCCAGGGGTGGTTCCGGGGTGTCAGACCCTCTCTCTAGGCCTCCCTTGTCCGGCGCTTTCGCCGCTTTGTGGCCCTCGTGGCCACCTTGGCCCCGGCCTGAACCCCCCGCCCTCTCCCTCTGCGCTCGCTCCTGCCCCCTCGGCCCCGTGCCCGGCTCTGTTCCCCTTCTCCCTCCTGGCCCCTGAGCTCGGTCTGCCCGAGGCCACCGCGAGCGTCCTCCCCCAGACGCGGAGATCAGAGCGAGCCCCCGGCCCCCTCCCCACACTCCGCCTCAGTCACCTCCCAGCCTGCCCCCTCCTCTTTCTCGCCTGTAGTCCATCTCAGACCCATCTGCGTGAACCTTCCCTGGAGACTCTGAGCTCGGGAGCTCGGCATTCAAGGCCCTCCACCACAGGGCCCCAGGTTGCTCTTGCACCATGATGTCCCTTGGCCCCGGGCCAGGACCTTCGGGCCTCTGTCTTCCTGCTCAGCTTCCCCTCCCCTTGCTTCTGGGAGCCCCTGCCGGGGCCTAGCAGCCCCTCGGTCAGTGCTATGCTCGGGTTCCATGGCCTTCTGCTCTTCCAGCAAAAGCTGCTTATTTTACCTCTCTCCCCAACCCCCAATTTTATTTAGTTAATTATTTGTATTTTTTCCCCATTCCCTGTTTTATAGAAAAAAACGAATGCTAAACCCTTCCCAGTACAGACGCCCAGTCGGGCAGCCAGTTGTCCTGTTGCTGGGGCCCGAAAGGGGCCTTTCCTGGCCCGGTTAGGCTCCCTGGTCTCAGGATCGGGGGTTGGAGTTGTGCAATTTTTCCCACGCGCTAGTTCTCACTCAGACACTTTGCATCGGTGTTCCTCCTCTCCCCCCCCCCCCCCAGCTTCTCTGAAACGGCCCCCGCCTCGGGTCTCACAGCACGCTTGTTTGCCGGGCTTTAATTGGCCATTCCTTTCTCTCTGGTCAAAAGGCACACACGGTCCAGTTCACAGTCTCTCCCTCTGCCCATCCAGCCATCCATCTGTCTGTCTATCCATCCATCCCTCCATCCATCCACCTGCCCGTCCATCTCTCCGTCTCCCCACCCTTCAGCGGGCATTCTTCAAGGGCCTCTCGGGTGCGCTGCAGTAGGAGCTGTAGGGATGAGAGGAGAGGGAGAACAGGGCAGATTCTGGGCAGGGGAGGCGGTCGCGCAGGAGTGGGCATGGACGGGACCCCTGCTCTCCTCCTGGACGCTCGGTGTCCAAAGCTGGGTGAGGGTCGCTCTCGGCTCCCGCCGGCGCGCGGCCGACCCCTTGGTCTCCTCGTTACAGAGGGAGGTGGCGCGGCCGAACCTGACGAGAGCAATTTTGACCGCAGTTATGTGAAGAAGAAGCTGGAACACGGACTGTCGCGGATATGGCAGGTGGGTTTTTCGGGATGGGGAGGGGTCAGTGTTGACCATGACTTTGTGGCAGAGACCTCGGGGCGCTCCATCCAGGCTGGGGTCTGGGCGGTCTGTGGGAGCTCTCGGGCTGGGGTCTGACGGCCCCTCCCCCACCGAGCCTGCAGAGGCCGCCCTGACTCACAGACTTTTCTTCTGTTCCCTGACCTGTCTCCCAGCTCCCCCCCCCCCCCCCCCCCCCCCCCCCCCCCCCCCCCCCCCCCCCGGAGCACTTGTGCACACGCACGCACACACACGTGTACATGCACAGCACACACATGCACACACACATGTACACACAGCACACACATGTACACACACAGCACACACGAGCACGTGGGTCTGCTCCCCAGACCCCTTCCAGAGGCGCCCCTCCCCTTAGCCCTCCCCATTGCCCCGTTGGAGGCTTGCCTGCGACCTCGAGGGCCAGCCCGGCTAACTGGGAGCCGCCTTCTGTTCCAGGACGTCCAACTCAAAGTGAAAACCTACTTGTTTGGGACGGACATGTCGACCTTCAAGTACGACGACTTCATCTTTGTCCTGGACATAATCAGCAGGTAGAGCTGGGGCCCGGAGGGGGTGCGGAGGCACAGGGATGTGGCCACCAGTGGCTGGGTTTGGGGCCTGGGGTCTCAGGCTGCTTGGGCTCACAGGGTCCTTCTGTGCCGTGCTTCCCACGCTGGTCCTTTAGAGGCTGGTTGGGTCTGCAGTGACATACACACCCACATGGGCACACACCCACATGGGCGCCCACCCACATGGAACATGGTGTTACCCAAACAGAGAGGAGGTTAAACAGGCACCCCTCCCTCCGCCTGCCCCTTTGGCTCTGCGAGAGGAGAAGGACCCCCAGGGATCAGACTCCCAGGGATCAGATCCCCAGGGATCAGCCCTCTTTGTGGAGGCAAGACCCTCTGAGGGGCTGGCCAAGCTGTGGGCTTGGGAGGGGGGAGCGGGGCAGGAGAGGGGAATGTCCCAGTGCTCCAGGAAATGACCAGAGTTGGTCTCTGAGCTGTTGCCGAGGGACAGCAAGACTGGCATCATCTTGGCAGCCTCACAACCTTCCGGGTCACTGGGGAAAGGAGACTCAGGCAAGACCTGACCTTCCTTGTTGGATGGATGCTCGTGGGTGGGATCTGGGGGGGATTAGAATTGGGCAAGGGGAAGCCAATGACCAAGAAATGACAGAATATAAAGGATGAAAAAGAAGAGCTAAATGTGAAACCTAAGAATGGATCTGGAGAACAGATCAAGAAGAGAAAATATAAGAATTGGAGCGCCTGAAACCTGTGACCAAAAAAGAACCTTGAGGCAATAATCCCCCCAAATTGTCCTGGAGTGACGGGGGGATGGTAGAAATAGAAAACATCCACCATCTTCAAAGTGATCCTTTGTAGAGAACACATAGGAATATCATCGCCAAACTCCAGAACCCCCAGATCCAAGAGAAAATCCTGCAAGAAACAAGAACATAATTCAGAGACATGGAGCGACAGCATTGTACAAGACTTCTCAGCAGCCGCAAGAAAAAACCCCGGGTGCTGGAATCGCATACAATCAGAAGCCAAGGCCTGTGGCCAAAAATACCGAACCTAACAAAATTATCCCTAATATCAGATGAAAAAAATGGACATCCAACAAACTTGTGTGTTTTTAGGACTTTGAGCCAAACCTGAACTCAAGGATAAAAGCCAGTATCAGAAATCAATTTCAAGGAAGTTAATGCGGACATTTGGAGCAGAATCAGCAGGGACGGGAAAGGAGACAAACGTCATGATGAGGGTCCGGAGTAGAATTTGTTAGGAAAAAGAGCGTGGCGAGCAGTTGTGGGGCTTGGAGCACGTCCCGTGTGAGGGTCCGGTCACGGGAGAGAGATCATTGCTCGGCAGCGCGGGTTTCCATGTGGGCGAGTGCGTGTGGGTGTGCATGGGGCCACATATGCTGCTGTCTGTGCACACATATGTAGGTGGGGTGAAAGCGTGTGCACATTTACGTGTGTGTGTGTGTGTGTGTATGAGTGTGTGTGGTGTGCATGTCTATACAGACGCATCTGTGCTGAATGCCGTCTGCCGGGGGGAAGTGGGAGGGAAGAAAAAGAACAAAGTAAAACAAACATGCGGTAAGAACCGAAGAGGAAGCCGAGCTGTGTGCCGGGAGGACGGTTCCCGGGCCAGTCCAGCCTTTTGCGGGTGGGACGCTTCTCCTTACGCTGCTCTGACTCCTCCCTGATGTCCTGCCAGCCCACGGCGGCTTCTGGTGCTTTGTTTTCCATTCTGGTTGTTTTTTAAATTGAAAAAGAAGAGAAAAGGAATCGGGTGGCAGAAGTCTGGTTGTGTCTGCCCGCCGGGCGTGCGTCCTGCGGGGCTTCCAGGGGTCTCTGGAGCCGTCCCTTCTCCACGAGAACTGTGGGTCTGGAGGACGGAAGGGGACGGGGACCAGGGGAGAGAGAAGTGCCTGGGGCAGGGCTCAGATGGCAGCGAGACGATTTCTGGAGGTGCTGGAGGCCCAAGAGGCAGCAGCGATGGATTCCGAGGGATGCCGAGGGGAGCCTGTGCCCATCTCTGCCTCGGTGCCCTTCTTGTTCTCTGTTTTCTCGGGCACCGATGCCAGGGCACCTCTGCCGGACTCTCTGGCCCACCTCTGCCTCCATGGTCTTTCCAGGGTCTTGGGGCAGGCGTCCGAGGGCATCTTATACAGAAAAGATCTCACTGTGTCCCTCCCTTCCCCTACTCCCCGGACCCCCGAGCTCCTGACCTAAGAGCCGTCCTGGGCCGCTCAGCTCTCGGCCTCCATCCACGATGGACCCAGGCTCCCTCTCCCCTCGTCCTCCGGTTCCCTCCCCGGCCCACTGTCCTAGTGGGTTGCCGCTCCTGACATCCCGGAGGCCCCATGTTAGGCGGTTGGTCTGGGCCGCACCTTCCGCCCCCCCCTTCGTCCCTCCGCTCCCAGGCTTCCTTCCAGGGAGTTCTTGCCTGGGGAGCCTGGTATTCCCCCAAGCAACCCCTTAAGTAAGGTAGGGAGGGGCGGGGGGGCGGGTTTTTGGGCGGGCCCCTCCGGCGGTTGCCAGGTTCCCTCGGGTCCCGGTCCCAGAGCCTGGCGGGGGGCTCCTAAGAAAAGGGAGTGGCGGGGGGCGGGTCCCCCCCGGCCTGGGCCTTCCCCGGGACCTGGGCCCCCGAGCTGCCCAGGCCCGGGGCCTCGGGCCCCCCGGCCCGAGCTTTGGCTCGCGCCCCGGCTTCCCGGGGTGACGGGCCCCCTCCCCTTGGGGCCCGGGAGTTCTGGGAGCAGCCTGGGGCGGCCCTGGGCCCACCAGGCACCGCGGCCTGGCTCCTGCGCCCCGCCCCTCCCGGTGCCGGGGCCTCCCTCCCAGGGGCCTGGCCCGCGGAGGTGTCTCTGGGCCGCCCCTGGGGCCCTCGGGGGTCCCAGCCGTCCTGGCCCCTGGGCGGCCTGGCCCCGCCCCCTGCCTGGGGCCCTTGTCCCGGGGGTGCTCTGGGGGCCCCTTGTCCCAGGGGTGCTCTGGGAGCCCCTTGTCCCCAGGGTCCTCTGGGGGGGGTCCCTTGTCCCGGGGTGCTCTGGGGGCCCCTTGTCCCGGGGGGGTGCTCTGGGGGCCCTTGTCCCCGGGGTCCTCTGGGGGGCCTGTCCAGGGTGGGGCCTCTGGGGGGTCCCTCTGGGGCCTTTCCCGGGGTGCTCTGGGGCCTGTCCCGGGGCCTGCCTGGGGGTGCTCTGGGGGTTTGTCCCGGGGCCGGGTCCTTGTCCCAGGGTGCTCTGGGGGCCCCCTTGCCCGGGTGGGGGGCCCCTTCCGGGGCTCCCTTGTCCGGGGTGCTCTGGGGCCCTTGTCCGGGGCCTCTGGGTCCGTCGGGGTTGCTCTGGGGCCTTGTCCGGGTGTCGGGGCCCCTCCCGGGGGTCCTTGGGGTTCCCGGGGTCCTCTGGGGGCCCCTTGTCCCCGGGGTGCTCTGGGGGCCCCATGTCCCGGGGGGGCCCCCTTGTCCCACAGGGGTGCTCTGGGGGCCCTTGTCCCCGGGGTGCTCTGGGGGGGTCCCTTGTCCCGGGGTGCTCTGGGGACCCTTGTCCGGGGTGTGGGCCCCTGTCCGGAGAGGTTGGGCCCATCCTGTCGGGGTCGTCTGGCGGCCCCCCGGTCCCCCTGCGGTCGGCGTGGGCCCCGTTCGGAGTGGGGAAATTTCCGGGCAGGGGGGGCCTTATAATTGGGTGCCGGGCACTTCGGGTCCGGGGGGCCAGTCCGGACCTCGGACCTGTCCGGGCCCCGCACCACCGGGTCCGGGTGGTCGGGACCTGGAAGTTTCTCATTAGAATGGGAGTTGACGTGCCGTTGGTGAGGGAGGATGGACCACGGTGAGGGGTCGGCGGGGCCCCGGCGACCCTGGAAATCCTGGGGCAGCTGCAGCTCTTCCCTCCTCTTCCTCTTCCCCTTCTTTCACCCTCTCTCCCTCTCTCCACCCCTTCCCCCCTCCTCCCTCCTCCTCCTTCCCTCTCTCTTCCCCCCCTCCTCCTTTCTTCCCCCTCCTCCTCCCTCTCCCCTCCTTCCCTTTCCCTCCCCTTTTCCCTCCCCTCCCTCCCTCCTCCCTCCTCTTCCTCCTCCTCTCTCTCTCCCCTCCTCCCCCTCCTCCCCCTCTCGGACCTGACCGGGGATCCGGGTTTGAGCACAGGCGCGGCGACGGCCGGCCCAGGCGCCCCCGCCCTTATGCATCAGCCGAGACGCCGCTTACCGACGCGACGCACGCTCCGAGCTGAGCGAGACTACGGGCAGCAGGCGACCCGTGAAGAGGGACGCCCGGGCAAGGGTGGATTCTGCCCGCCCTCCCCTTCTTGAAAGGCCTCTGGACCCTCCCTCGGTCGGACAGGGCTGGCAGTTGGGGGGGGGGCACACGCCAGGGTCCCGGCACCAAGAGACCCGGGTGTTCCGTCTGCCATAGGCTCGGCGCTCAGCACTGGCTCCCGGGGCTCTGGTCCCAGGGCCAAGGTGGAGGGGTTGGGCCTGGCTCTCTACAGCCATGGGGGGCTGGGGTGGAGCCCCTCCCCCCCCCGACTCTCTCCCCTCCCCCATCTCAGCGTTTCCCGAGAAACCTTAAGGAGCCGGAAGAAGTCGGACTACAGCCTGAACAAGGTCAACGCCCCCATCCTGACCAACACCACGCTGAACGTCATCCGGCTGGTCGGTGAGTCAGGGGCCGCACCGGGGAGCCGGGCCTGACCTCGGGGCAGCGAGCCCCTCCGGTGGCCCCCCGCTTTCCGCCCCATCACAGCGGGCCGAGGGAGGGGAGCCCGTTCCGGGGGTCCCTGTTGTACGAGTGTCCCATCGTCGAGGGGTGAAGCCCTGTCCTCAGCCCCTCTGACCCCAGGCAGGTTTGGGGGCTGCCCCTGAGCCTTTGGGGCCCCTGCCCGGCTCAGAGAGCTCCTGCCGGGGGTGTCCAATCTGGTGGGCGGACCCCAATCCCCCTTCTCGGTTCCTGGTGGAAGAGGGTCAGGGGCCCCCATCCTCTGTGAGAATTGGGCTCGACCCGTGAAGGAGCTTCACTCCTGGGAAGTCTGGGGGCGCTCGGGCCAATTAAGTGGCACCCGCTCAGTTTTATCCTTGAACAAATAAGATTTATTTCAAAGTTTTCAATGAGCAGAAATCATTTTCTGTCCTGGCTGCGCCCTCTGCCCCCACTAAAAGAAGAAAAGTCCAGTTCCTGGGGCGGGTGGGCAGAGGGGCAAGCCCGGGCCCCCTTTGGCCATAGCTGTGTGTCTCGCTCGGCCATCAAGGCTTTTTCCCTCTGGCCGGAGGTGGGCCGCGTGGTCCTGGCCACTGGGCTGGGGCCACCATTGCTCGGACCTTCGATTCCGTTCCTTCTTTAGCACGTGCCCAAAGTCCATGAGTTTGCTCGGCCAGGCGGGTCTTCCCGGACCCTTGGAAGGCCTCAATCCCTCCTGCCACCCGCCAGGCGTCTCTTCCTCATCACACAGAGAGCTACTCCCCACAGGCCTCTGTTGCCCCATTTGTAAAATGGGGCTCTAGGAGCCCAACATCCATGGTGGTCATGACTTGAGTTCTCCCACCGCCGAGGCCTGCCCGGACGCCGGCCCCCTCGTTTTATAGAGCGGCAGGAGGCGTCGGGGGTGGGCAGGGGCCCAGGAGTCTGCTGCCTGCAGGGGTTCAAACCTCACAGGCAGGCCCGCTGTCTTGGGAGCTTGGCCTCCGTGCCTCCTCACACACCGAGGTGCTTCTGGCCTGCTCTGGGGGCGTGGGGAGGGGCTCAGGAAGATGGCGGCCGCTGGCTCCTCCCTTCACCAGGGCAGTGACCGGCAGGCCTCGGTTTCCTTATCGGTCTGGGCTCAAGGACCAGCCCCTGGGTCCCCAAGCCAGCCCGGCCTTCCTTGCAGGGAAATACATGCAGATGATGAGCATGCTCAAGCCCATCGCCTTCGACGTGGTCCACTTCCTGTCTCAGCTCTTTGACTACTACCTCTACGCCGTCTACACCTTCTTCGGCCGCAACGACTCGGTGAGTCTGGGCCGGTGGGCCTTGGGGGGCAGGAGAGCGAGAGGGGTGGCGCCCCCGGGGGCCCGTCCCTCCCCTGGGACTCTGGAGGCCCCGAAGGGAAGGTCTGGGTGAGAAGTCTCGCATGGCCTGGGCCCTTGTGGTGCACACTGAGCCACTGGGGGGAGTGGATGTCATGTATATGTGCATGTATGTATATGTGAGTGTGTGTGGGCATGTCTATACACATGGGCCCCCCTCCCCATGTGACCAGAGAACCCTGCTTCCTTTTCCAGCTGGAGTCAACGGGCCTGGGCCTGAGCAGCAGCCGCCTGCGGACCACCCTGAACCGGATCCAAGAAAGCTTGATTGACCTGGTGAGGAAGGGGCTGCCGATCCCTCCGCCTCCACGGATTGGGGGTCCCACAGACTTTCTGAACGACCCTTTGCATCTGCCTGGAGGGTCTTGTGCTTCTGGGCTTGGACTTTAGGGGCATCGGCTGAACCCGAGCTGTCTTGGGGCAGCTCGGCACAGCGATTCCTTCTGTTTCCAGAGCCTGCAGAAAAGGGCAGCAAGGGGTGTCGGGGGGGGGGGTGTCCCCATTTCGTAGGTGAGGCAGCTGAGGCCCAGGGCAGCACCGTCCCCCCAGGATCGTGGGCTTCAAGGCCGCAGTGCCCTTCGTAGGCTATGGCTAGAATAGACGGCTGGACCTCGTCTGGATGGCTGTCTTCTTTCACGTGGATTGGAGCCGAGAGGAGATGGAAGCCTCACTCCCAGGCCTCGGTCTCCTTATCTGTCTGAGCAGGATGTAGCTTTAGGGCCGGCAGTAATGGGTGCCAGTCGGCAGTCTTAGGGCTGCATCTGTACGCACCTGGTGAAAGGGAGGAACCCAGAGCCAGTCAAGGCCGTTGAAAGCCTTTCACCTCTAGATCGAGTGAGCTATGTGCTCGAGTCCCCCAGCTCCCCTGACACCGCGGGTATCAGCTTCTACGCCCAGCCTTGGCATCGATCCCTGGGCCAGTCCCCAGTGAATGTGGCCCAGGAACCTCTGTGCCCAGCCCTGTCCTTCCAGGGCCCCTATTATTGTCACAAACATCCCCATCCTCCCAGTCCCCCAGGCTCACAACCAGGAGTCATCCTGGACTCCTCACTGTCTCTCACTTTCCCAGATCCAACTTGGTGCCAAGGCCTGTCGATTTCACTTCTATAGTGCCTGTAGTCAATTTCACATCCTCGGCATCTCTTGTCCATTTCACTTTTCTTGCTAGCTATTTCACTTCTGCAGCATCTCTTTGTCGATTTCACCTTTCTTGCTGATTTCACCTCTGCAGCATCTCTTGTCCATTTCAGCTGTGTAGCATTTCTTGCTGATTTGACTTTTGCAACCTTTTGCCTTTTCTCATATCCTGTCATTCCACTGGGGCGGGCCTTCATCACTTCACACTTGCACTAGTGCAAGAGCTGAGTCTCCCTGCTCCAGTCTATCCATTCATCAAAATATTGGTTTTCCTAAAGATCAGGTCTGACACATCACTACTCAATCAGCTCCAGGACTCCCTGTCACTTCTAAGGCCAAATACACCCTAAGTTGTTGTCATTCAAAGCCCTTTTTAACTCGGCCCTCTCCTACTTTTCCAGTCTCCTTACTTCTTTCTCCCTGACATACACTCTTTCATCCAATGACCGTGGCCTTCTGGCTTGTCCTCCATCTCCCAACTCTAAGCACATTCCCTGGCTACCTGGAATGGTCTTCCTCATCTTCCCGGCTTCCCTTCAATCCCCAACTAAAAGTCATCCTCCCCTGTGCAAAAAGCCCTTCCTGGTCCTCAATCCGGGTGCCTTCCCTCTGAGACCCCCCCAGTTCTGTAGCCTGTTTGTCTGCAGATGTTTGCATGGCTTCTCTTCTGCTAGAGGGACAGCCCCTGAAGGGCAGGGATGGCCTTCTGTCTTTCTTGTATCCCTAGGGCTTTGCATGGTGCCCAGCACACCCTAGAAGGTTAATAGATGCTTGTGGCCTTGACTTCCCTTTTTGATAGGCTGTGACCTTTATCCTGAGGCCGGGTCCCTTTTGCCAGCTTGTTTCCCAGTCCCCCCATGAATTCTTGTCTTCTCTCAGGAGGTTTGCACGGACTCCACGGGTGCCCTCACGGCAGGTGAGGAGAGGAAGGAGAAGGTGCCGAGTCCACACCTCAGTCACCTCGTGGTCCTGACGTCCGGGGACACGCTGTATGGGCTGGCAGAGAGAGTTGTCGCCACAGAGTCTTTGTAAGTGTCTGCCCTCCTTGCATAGGCCATTGTGGGAATGGTCTTGGCTCACCTATCTGCCCCCGGGGTCCACTTGGGTGCAGCCAGTGGATGGATTGCCGGGCCTCCTTGCCTTGATGCTTCCAGCCTGACCCACTCTTCCTGCTTCTCTGTGAGTGTTCTTTGGCTTCCCCCCGAACGGGAGCGTGGCCTCCTTCCTGCTGAAGGGAGGGAGGGTCTCTCCATGTTAGGGGCTTCCTTAAATGGAACTAAAGTTGCCCCTTTGGAGACGTCACATGCATCCTCCCTCCGCAAAGCACCGGCCTCAGACGGAGAGACCTCGGCCTCTGCTCTGGAGGGCACTCTTGTGCCCATTCTCATGACAGGAATGGCTGTCACCTGCTTTCTCAGGAGCCCTTTCAGATTTGCGTTTCCCTCAATAGACTGAAAATTTTTTGAGGGCAGGGATCTGCGAGGCCGCCCAGGGCATGACACAGGTGTTTCAGACAGTCTGAAAGTGGGGCTCAGACAGTCCGGTGGGCAGACTTGCAGCCACTTCCTCTGGCTGCCCTGGAACTGGGGCCATGGGCGTGGCAGAAAGCCCGGCCAAACGGCCAGGCCTGGTTCGGTTTTTCAGACACCAGGTAATCCAAAAGGAGTGGGCAAGGCCAGGAGTGGTCCCACTGTGTGCTGGATTGTGAGAAGTGCCCTGGGGAGGGAAGCCTCCCGGCCTGAGGAGTGCCAGGGCAAAGTCTGCAGGGAGAAGATGGGCTCCTGGTGCCAGGCTTGGGGCTCCCGGGGCCAGGCTCGGGGCTCTCTGCTTTGAAATTTGGCCTATTGCGGCCCATTTAGAGCCTGTGGCCTTCCTCTCTTGTTCTTTTTTTGGTGTCTGCCCCCCACCCCGCTCCTCCTCTCACCTTCCTCCTGCTCTGCCCTCCTCCCTTTCCCTGCTTCCCTCTTCCCAGGGTCTTCCTGGCTGAGCAGTTTGAGTTCCTGCAGCCCCACCTGGATGCCGTGATGCCGGCGGCTAAGAAGCCCTTCCTGCAGCAGTTTTATTCTCAGGTGAAGGGCTCCCCTTTGGCTTTGCAGATTGGCCTGTGGGTGGCAGAGGGAGCATGCCCCCTGTGCTTTGTCTTGCAAAGGGGCGTCAGGGTTCCAAGGGGGGAGTGCGGGGGGCCCTCAGGAGGTTCTGGGCTTGTGAGAAAGGCAGCTCCCCCTTTTCCCCAGTATAAATACGCGGGAGCCCTGGCAGGCCAGATGGTGCCCCGAGGATGGTCCGAGAGCAGCAGCGGTGGGGCTCCGGCCTTGGCCTCAGTGGCTCCCGCTGGCTCTGGTGTGGTGGGTCTGCCGCACCCTGCCGGTGCCAGTGGCCATCCCTGCCAGAAGGGGCTGCTGCAGATCCCCAGCCCTCCCTGGCCCACACGGCCGGCCGCCCTCCTTTTGCTCAGGTGCTTCTCCGGCCCAGAGGAAGGGCTTGCCTCGAACCCCTGCGATGACCTTGGATGTCTGGGGGCAGGGAGCTTGCTGGACTTTTCTCATTTCTGGGCACCTGGTTTCAGACGGTCTCGACCGCCAGCGAGCTGCGCAAACCCATCTACTGGATCGTGGCGGGCAAGGCCATCGACTACGAGCAGATGCTGCTGCTGATGGCCAGCGTCAAGTGGGATGTGAAGGAGATTATGTCCCAGCACAACGTCTACGTGGACACTTTGCTGAAGGTGGGCCTGGAGTCCCAGAGCCAGGACGAGGGGGAGGAGCCCGGGGTGGGCCCAGTGGCTGGGGGGGGGGGGGGGGCAAAGCCTGGGGGAGACCCAGCACCTCCTGGTGCTTGGGCCCCAGCGGAGGTTCTGCTGTTGCCCCTTGGGCTACTCTGGGCCCTATGCGCTCCTAGTACCCGGAAGGGCCCTGAGCCCCAGGACGTGGGAGGAAGGGCCAGAGGGGAGGGATGTGGGGCTTAAGCAGCTTTCTGGTCTGGGTAACATAGGTGGCGCAGAACGGGGCGGGTGGGGGGGGGCAGACCCCCGAGCTAGAAGGGCCGAAGTGCTGGAGCCTGAGGCCGGCCGGAGGCCCCTTCATCTCCTCTCAGTCCCAGGGCTAGCGGCTGGTGGGTCCCAGGGCTCGGCTCGGTCCCAGGGCAGCCCTCTCTGTCTCTAGGAGTTTGAGCAGTTTAACCGGCGGCTGGGCGAGGTGTCCAAGAGGGTCCGAATCCCCTTGCCTGTGTCCAATATCCTCTGGGAGCACTGCATCCGGCTGGCCAACAGGACCATTGTGGAGGGGGGAGGGGGCCAGCCGGGAGGGAGGGCAGGGGGAGCTTTGGGGCCCCAGCCCTCCCGCCCCCCCTTTCCAGCTGCCCAGCCCCCCCAGGGCCAACGTGAAGAAGTGGGCAACCCAGGGGGGCCTTGATGCAGCTGGACTTCCAGCAGTTCCTCATGAAGCTGGAGAAGCTGACGGACATCCGGCCCATCCCGGACAAGGAGTTCTGAGATCTCAAGCTCACCTAAACCCCTGGGCGTGGATCGGAGACCATTCCAACCCTCCCGGGCCCCGGGGGCCTCCCGAAGGGGCCCGCCGGGCCCCCGACCCCGGCCCAAGGGGCTTGGTATGGCCTGGTGGGGGGCCACGGGGACAACTGTGAGTCCAGGGTCAACTGGCCCCCCAAGAGTGGAAGATTTTGAGGGGAATGGGTGGGAGGACCCGGGCAAGGGGTGCGCCGGATTTCCCGGCGCCCCAAGGTTCCCTAGTTTCTGCCACCCCTCCTCCCGGCCCGGGCCGTTTTACCCCATTTCAAAAGACAAACGTGGGGCAGCAGGCATCCCGCCAGCTAGGCAGGGCCTGAGTGAGGGTCTTTCCGGCCCCCATCCCGTGGCGGCACCAGCCTGCCCGGAGCCCCGCATTCCCCCCGGGGAGCCCACGACCAAGACCCCCGGACTTTTCCTTTGGAGCGCTTTGGCGTGTCCAGGACAGATTTGGGGGAGCGGCTTCCCATTTCCCCTCCCTCTGGGGCGGGCCCCGCCCCCCAGACCTGGGCCCTTCACGGGCCCCCGCCTGGGAGGCTGGTGTGGCAAGGGCTCGGGAGACCTTCCCTGGGGGCGTCCCGGCGTGGGGCCACCCCCCTTTTTTGCTGCTGGGACGGGGGGGAGGGGCCGACACCCGCAAGTTGTGGTTTCCTGCCCGAGGGCCGGGGTCAGGGAAGCCCCAGAGCAGGTCGGAGATCGGGGCGAGCTGGGCCTGCGGGTGACCAGGAAGGAGGCGGGTTGGGGGGCACCTTTCTGGGGGTTCTGGCCCCGCCTGCTTTTGGGTGGCCGCTGTGGGGGCGGATGGAGGGAGGGACGGCGGATGTTTGGCTGCGGCCCCCCTTTGGGGCACCTGGTTCTCCGGGCCCCCGGGGGCCCCCCAGCATCCCGGGGTCAGGCCTCAGGGGACAGCCACCTTCTGAGAGGGGCCCCGGGGCTGGGGGAAGGGGCCCTGGGCACGGGGAGACCGGGCTCCTGAGGGGGCGGGGAACCCCAGGGGTTCCTGGGGGGCTGGGGAGACCAGGGGGGCTCCTGAGGGGGGCTGGGGACCAGGGGTTCCTGGGGGCTGGGGAGACCAGGGGTTCCTGGGGCTGGGGACCAGGGGGCCCTGAGGGGGGGAGCCAGGGGTTCCCGGGGGCTTGGGGAGAAGGGGTTCCTGGGGGCTGGGGGCCCGGGGTAGGGGTAACCCCTGGGGCCCCAGGGGCCCTCCCAAAGACCAGGGGTTCCTGGGGGCTTTGGGAGACCAGGCCCTGGGGGGAGGCCGGGGCCCTGGGGGCCAGGGGGTTCCTGGGGGGTGGGGAACGGGGCCCTGGGGGCGCTGGGAGACCGGGCCCTGGGGGGCTGGGGAGACGGGGTTCCTGGGGGGCTGGGGAGATCGGGGCTCCTGAGGGGCTGGGGGACCAGGGGCCCTGGGGGCGGGGGAGACCAGGGGGCTTGGGGAGCCCCGGGCTCCCCCTTGGGGAGGGGGCCCCCGGGAACCGGGGCCCCTGAAGGGGGGCTGGGGAGACCGGCCCGGGGCCGCCCCGGGCCCCCCCCCCTCCCCCCTGCCAGGGCCGGGGCCCCCAGCCCCGGAACCCCTCTGGGCCGCCCCGGGCACCCTTTCCCCCAGGGCTCCCGGGCCCTGCTCCCGTTTCAATTTCCCCCGCCCAAGGAAATAGGGCCCGCACCTTCCACCGGCCCTCCGCCCCACCCGGGGCGCCCTGTGGGCTGGGCCCGGTGGGTAAAACCCCCCCCGCCCGCTTCCTTCCTTCTGGGGCCCCCCCGGGCCGGACCCCCTGGGGAGGGCGGGCGCCCGGGCAGGGCCTGCCCCCTCCGGGCCCGCGGGGTTCCCCCGGGGGGGGGCTCCCCGGGGCCCAAACCTGACCTTTCCCAAAGGGTTCCGACCTGCCCCCCAGTTCGGGCCCCCCCCAGCCGGGGGGCCCCCCTTGGTGACCCCCCTCCCGGCCCCCCCCCAGGGCCGGCCGGGAGGCCGGGCCTGAGGCCCCTGCCCCCTCCCCCCCTTGGGGGGAGCCCGGGGGGGGGAAGGCCCGGGAGCTTCCGGTTTTGGGGACCAGGTTTACCTGGGCCCCGGCCCTTTCTGGGGGGCCCTCGGCCGTTCAAAGGCTCCCCCCCTCCCCTCCTTTCCTGTTTCCTGTCCCCCTCCTTCCTTCCCTCCCCCGCCCCTTTCTCTGTTTCTGTCTCCTTCCCCCCCCCCCTTTCACCCCCCCTCCCCAGGCCCTGGAAACTCGGGACCAAAACCAGGCCGGGTGATTTTACCTTCCGTGTAATTGTGGAGAAGGAGGGGGCCCCTTTCCCGGGGGGGAGGCGGGTGGAGAACCCCCCCAGAAAACACCGGAGCCCCTGCCCAGGGAGGGAAGGACTCAGAAGCGAAGGGGGAAAAACAAACCCTAATAAAAGTGATGCCCAGTCAGACCCCACGGACCCTGGGCCCGAGGGGACTGGGCGCCCTGCTTCAGCCGCCCGGGCCGGGAAGCCCTTCTGGGGCGGATCGGCGGGTTCTGGGAGGGCCCAGAGACCCCGGGCCTCCCCGCGGACGTCTCTCACAGGAGGCCTCCTCGAGGGGCCCCGCCAGGCCGAAGCCGGTTTCCCTGAGTCGGGGGGGTGGCTCCCACCCGGCCTGTGTCCCATCGGATTCTGCCTTTTGCTTTGGGGAAGGGCTTTGGGAATCTGGGGGAAGTTTTCCCAGAGCCGCGTGGCCAAGGAACCGCCCCGCCGGCGGGAGTCAGGGGCTCGGAGCTCGCGCTGTGGGAGCCTGGGCGGAGCGGCTTGTTGAGGATCGAGGTTTCGCCAGGCGCTGATCCGTAAGCCTTGGAAAGTTGCCACAACACAGCCCGGGCTCGGGACTGTAAGGCCGAGGGGCCGGCTCCCCAGGAAAGGCAGAGATCCCTCCGCTGAGCTCTCCCTTTCCGTGCTGGGGGAGGGGGTTGCCTCCACTCCAGATGTTGATATCTGTCCAACTTTTGGGTGATGCTGGAGTTTGGAACCCAACCCTTTGGGCTCACTGTGTTTGCTCTGGGGCTAAAACTATCTCCATTTCAACACACGTTCCTCTCCTTCCTGCCAGTCATTTTAGTTTCCCATCAATATTCACTTTTGCAAAAGTATTTCTCCTTCCCCTTCCCCGAGATAGCAAGCAGTCTGATATTGGCTAAACATGTGCACTTTTAAACATTTCCAAAAGTCATGCACAAAAAAATCAGATCAATGGGGTAAAAACACACACACACACAGACAAGAAAGAAAAAAGACAATCACAAAAAGGTGAAAACACTGTGCTTTGATCCCCATTCAGCCTCCTAGTTCTCTCTCAAAATGCAGAAGGCAACTTTCCATCCCAAATCCATTGGAACTGGCCTGAATCACCTTGTCGTTAAAAAGAACCATGTCCATCAGAGTTGATCATCACTTAATCTTGTTATTGTGTACAGTGTTTTCTTGGTTCTGCTCACTTCACTTAGCATCAGTTCATGTGAGTCTCCCCAAGCCTCTCTGAAACCATCCTGCTGGTTGTTTCTTACAGAACAATAGTATCCCATAGCATTCACTTACCATAACTTATTCAGCCATTCCCCAACTGCTGGGCATCCACTCAGTTTCCATTTCCTTGACATTACAAAAAAGTTGCCACAAACATTTTTGCACATGTGGGTCCTTTTCCCTCTTTTATGATCTTTCTGGGACACAGACCCAGTAGAAACAGTTCTGGATCAAAGTTTGATACTGACTCCTGTTTTAAAGGAGATGCTCACAGACTTTAAGACTATAAGGACCTTGATAAACTCAAGCTGACTCATAAATCTGCTCTTTGTCTAAGGAATAATATTTCAGTTAAATTCTCTCCTTTTTCCTCCCTTTCTCCTGCTTTCTTTGCCTCAATCTCTCCCTTCCTCTTGTCTCTCCCTCCCTTCCCTTCTCTTCTCCCTTCCTTTATAGGCAATCTTTCACTCCTCTGTTAAGCTTTCCACCAACCTCCAATTGAACATCTCTAGCTGCCTTTGAGACATTTTACATCAGGTATTCAGTAGACAAACTTAACATGTCTAAAACAGAACTCATTATCTTTCCTCCTAAATAAATATCCCTCTCCTACCTTTCTTTGTCACTCCTGAAGATACCATCACCCCTGTCCTTCAGGTTCCCTGATCCTTAGGGATCATCCTGGATTCCTCACTATTTCTCACCCCCATATACAATATGGTACCAAAGTGTATTACTTTCACTTCTGCAGAGTCCCATGCTCCTCTAGGGCATCCCTTGTAGATTTCACCTCTCTGGTATCTGGCCAATATCTTTTATAGAGCATCTCTTGTAAATTTCACCCCTGTAGTGTCTCTGGTCAATATCTTCTATAGAGCATCTCTTGTAGATTTCACCCCCTGCAGTTTCTCTGGTCATTATCTTCTATAGAGCATCTATTGTAGATTTCACTCTGTTGTTTCTCTGGTCGATTTCACCTCAGCATCTGTCTCCAATACATCCCCTGCTCTCCTCTGACACTACCCCCACTCTGGTGCATCCTCTCATCTCAATCTGGACTATGGTAGTAGCTGCTGCTGGGGAGGGGGTGTCTGCCAGCCTTAGGTTTTCCCTCATATCCCACACTCCACTCCATCCTTCAATCAGTCATCAAAGTGATCTTCCTAAAGCTGCTCCTGTCAAACCCCAGCCCCCCCCCCATAAACTCCAGAGCTCCCTGCCTCTAGAAGACAATACAAAATCTTCTATTTAGCCTTCAAGCTCTTCTTGCCTCTCCAGTCCTTTTATTCTAGTTACTTGTGTTGGGGGTAAGGACCTATGCAGAGGCACGAAGAGCACAGACGGGAGACCAAGTTCAGGCAACATCCAGTAGGCCAATTTGATGGAAACATCTTGTGTGTAAAGAATGGCTCTGTATCAGAAAGCTAGAAAGCTGCTGCAGATGGTGAAGAGTTTGAGAGACCAAGTTGGGGAGCCTACATTTTGTCCTGGAACAACAGGCTGTCGATACCAAAATTCTTGTTTGGGGGAGTAGTGGGATTAGACCCATATGTTCTAGGAAGAGGAGGATTGGTTAGAAGCAAGGGTGAAGAGATGATGGAAACAGTTTTCATGTTCCCGAGGCAATTCACAGCACTAATGCTCCAGCCCAGTCAGTATGTTCCGGTGGTCACTGTACCTGAGCTAAAGTCCTGGCTTCTCTAGGAGGCACTGCTCTTTGGTGGGTGTTTCTTTACAGCCGCCTCCCTCTCCTTCCCTGCCTTCCTCTCTCTTTCTCTTGTCTCTGTCGTAAGGATCACGCCGGGGTGAAGGGGCAGGTCAATTCCGCAAGAGCCTCCACAGCTGTGGACCACAGCATCCCAGGGAGCTGCAGGGCAGCCTTTGCTGACACAGGAGTTGCTTATGGACGGGAATGAAATAAATTGGAGGCAGAGGGAAGAGGAGGGAGGTCAGACAACGCAAGGGCCTCTCAGGCTCCTTGTATCATCCTCCTCTCACGTGAGGAGATCCATTGTGCAGGTCTGGGTTGGCTCTCCAGCAGCCACGGGCAGGTGGCTCCCTATCACAAGACTGTGTGTCTCTGTCTCTCCTTTCTGTCTCCCTCTCCCTCCCTCCCTCCCTCCTTTCCCTCTTTTTCTTTTCTCTCCCCACCCCATTCTTTTGCTCTGTGGTGGATGCCCCTGCTGCCCTCTGTCGCTCTTGTTCTACCTGCTGCCATCCGCGGGGTCTCGGCTCCTTTTCCAGCTCCTGCTCCTTAGCTTCTCAGGTAACCGGGAAACTCCTGGGCCTCTTTAACTCTGGGACGGACCCTCTCCCTGTCTCTGGGCACTGCTCCTTCTCCTGCGTGGGTTGGACCGGACGAGTTTCTTTTAGACCATCGTGCCCATGGACGAAGCCCCTAACGAGTTCCGAAGGGTCCCGGGCTGGGCCAGGGCTCCGGGCGGCCTCCGCCCCATGGCTTCCCAAGCTGGCCCGGAGGCCGTGCCGCGTTGTGCTCCCGCTCCTGCCGACGGCCCCAGCCCCCGTTTGCCCGCATCTGTCTCGGGTGGAGCCTCCGCCTCCACCTCCTGCGGCCCAAAGCCCAGGCAAGGAAGCACTGGCTACCTTCGCAGGCCCCACCCTGCGTGCGCCACAAGAGGGCGCTCCAATCCCGGGGACCGAGCGGGCCGGGTTGGCGAGGAGGAGAGCAGCCAGTCCGGGAGGCGCCGGCCCGGCCCCCTGGGCTGCTCGTGGTCGGAACCATCACGGGTTCTGGGCCCGCAGACGCGGCTGCTTTGGCAGCTTCTTCCCGGGCTAGGACTCCGGGGGGGCAGGGGGGGCGGGTGGCCAAGGCCCAGCTGCCCAAAGGAGCCGGGAAAGGCCGCCAGAAACAGAGGCCCCCCTGACTTTGGGGAGCAGTTTCCGGGGAATGGCTGGAAGCGAGGGGAAGACGGCGGGAGCACTGTGCAGATGAGGGGAGCACCGGAGGGAGGGGGCCGGGCCCGCAGAGGGCTTGGCCAGGAGGGGGCCCCTCCATCACAATCTGCCCCAGCCCCGGCTCCTTGGGGCCCGTCCAGTGGCTGGATTTTGGAAACCGAAGGAACTTTGAGACGAAAGGAGGAAAGGCTGGCGGTCCGCTCTGTGGCCGAGCCCTGGGGACCCTGGGACCGTCGGGGGGGGGGTGTGTGACGCCCCGGAGTGAGAGCAGGCAGCCCCCGCGGGCGCCCCCAAGTCCAGGACGGCCCGGCTGGAGGCGGCTCCTCACGCCCCGGGGCCGAGCTCGCGGCCCGAGACAATCACGTGCCCAGGACCCGTTTGTGCGTCATATTAACCTCGGGGGTCAGGGGCCGACGCAGGCGGGGACTGGGGGTCCCAGGCGGCCCGGGCTGGGGGTCCTCTGCTGTCAGCCCTTTTGTGACCAGCCAGGAGGGACTTGAGGAAATGGAGACTTTGGGGGTGGAAAATCCAGAGGTGATGGGAAGAGGACGGGCTCTGCCTTTGGAGTCGAGAGCAACGTCCTAAGGTTTAAGGGGATTGTGGGAAAACCTCGCTGCCTCCTTTGCGAGCCTGGCCCGGCCCTCCCTGAGGCTTCAAGACCCTTCCCCGGCCCGTGACCCGACAGCCGGTCAGATCCAAGGACTGGGCGTTCTCATGGTCACACGCCCCGAAGCCCGTCTTCTCCGAACCCTGGCCCGCGGGTCCGCTTCCGAGCTCCTCTGACCGACTCCAGTGCTTGGGGAGAGAGGAGTTCCAGGACTCGTACCCCCCCCCCCCCACGTTCCCGAACTTTCCTCCAGTTAGGAACCCGAGCGCCTCGCTTTTTGTCCTGGCCAACGGCTACTGGGATTAGCACGCGCTCTACCGCGGACGGATCTGTCCCTGCGCCCGCAGCGGGGACTGCGCGCTCCCCACGGCTCGGGCTGCAGGGATCCGGATGCTAGGGAGCGCGAGGCTCCCTCCCTCCCTGCTCCCTCCCTCTCTCTTCCCTCCAGATGTTCGGGCACGTGAGAGTTCCCTCCCTCCCTCCTCCCTCCAGATGTTCCGGTGCGCGAGGCTCCCTCGCTCTGTCCTCTACCCTGCGCTGATAATCTGGGGAGCACCTAGAAGAAGGCGGGAAGGGTAGGGAAGGGCCTCGGGAGCGAGTGTCCACGAGGGGACCTGTGGAGGGGGCTGGAGATGCAAGGGGCAAGGCTGGCCAGCCCAATTTGGGCGGCTCCGGGATGGCTCCAGTCTGCGGGGCCACGTGGCTCCTCCTCCCCTCCTTAGTGACGCTGTGGGCTCTGAGACCCTCCCACACTCCCCTCGACGCTCACTGTGGCCCAGGCCTCTGCACAGGGATCATGGTCTCAATTTGCAGATGAGTAAAGGGAACCTCTGAGAAATGATCTGTCCAATGGTCGTGATCAGTGAGTGAAGAATGGAAAGGGAGCACGACAGCCCTGTGAGCAAGCGTGTGCACATGCAGGCGTGTGTGTGCATCAGTGCATATGTGTGTACCCACGCCACATCTGTGTGCACCTGTGTGCAAGCGCCTGTGTGTACATGAGAGCGCGTACAATGCGCCCGTGTACATGTGAGCACATACAATGCACCTGTGTGTACATGAGTGCATACAATGCACCTGTGTGTGCACCTGTGTGCACGTAATGCACCTCCGTGTGTGCGAGCGAGTATTTGTGTGCAGCCTCTGAGTCACGGGCGTCCCTCGGCGCGGCTCTGGCCACAAAGTCCACAAACCAAGGACGGCGTGTGCTGTGTTTGCTTTATCTGCCGCACATACAGCACGTGCTAGACGCGACCACAGGAACAAAAACAGCTTCTGGACACGAGCAGTAACGGGGGCTGGGGATGTGGACCCTAAGGGATGATGGGCGCTCCCCCTTTGCCCCACACAGGACAACTCCTCCCCCCCTCCCCCCAAGACAGATGACCAAAGGAAGGAGAGAAAGGGAAAAGAGGGTGGGGCCTCTCCTTGCGGACACAGAGGCCCGGCCGTATGTCTGGGCAGGGAGGGGGCACTCGCCGGCCCTCTTGTGCCAGCCACGTCTCCCAGGGGCCGCGGGGCCGGCTTCTCCGTCCTGCTAAAAGCACCGGGACCACCCGGAGCTCAGGCACGTGGCACAGCATCAGCCTGCACTGAGGCCAACTTGGACCCCGACTCCCAAAGCTTTTACCAAGGGCCCGGGGCCCCAGAGGATCTGCTTGCACTGCCCTGCGGCCGTGAGGGGGCCTGGGCAGGGGGTCTGGTTGTGGCAGCGCCCTCTCGGCTCACTCTCTCCTCGAGATGGAGTGGGGGAGACAGCGAGGGGGGGTCCCTGCGGCCTGGCTGCCCTTCAGCACACCCATTCCACAGGTGCGGTCACAGGCTGCTACTCCCTGCCCAGGCCTATTGCTGCCCCAGCTCCTGCAGGACATGAGGTGGTCCTGGCCCAGTTCTTTCAGGATATGAGGTGGTCCTGCCCCAGGCCCTGCAGGACCCCGGCCGGCTTCCTCCGGCCCCTGCTGGTGGGTGAAGGACTGGAGGAAACCTGTGAGTTTTAACCTTGAAACACAGGAGAGCTGGCAAACTCCAGATTTCCCCCAAGCTCCGGGGGCCAGCAGGCCTTGAGCTTGGAGGAGTGGGGTGGGGGTGGGGAGGGGGCTCATCCCAGTTTGTGTGAATAGCCCTGCAGCCCACGCTGGACTAAGATTCCCAGGCTGCCTCAGTGTGGGCCCCGGGAGCTGTCCGGTGCTGAATCTCCCCAGAAAAGACACCGGCCCCTGGCCTTAAGCCCCGCCAAGGCCCACTGGCCCCATGCTCTGTCAGTCTTAGGCGAGTCCCAGGGAGGCGGCTCCGGGCCCAGGCCCACAGGCAGGGCAGGCGTGGAGCCCGGCGGCCCAGGACGTGGCAGCTCTCTCCTGGGAAGCTGTTCATTTGTGGAGGTGCCGTTGTGGGCTCAGGGCCCCAGCAGACTCCAGGAGCTGCTGCAGGGCAGACAGTGCCCGGGCCGCTCACGTACGGAAGATGTCGGCTCTGACCGCTACCGACCGCCAGATAAACCCGGGCCGTCCTTGATGGAAGACAGCTCTGGGCAAGGTCCTCCCGTCCCCTTGGGAGGCGTCCACAAGGTGGGTGTGGAGGCCCGTCCATTTGTAGAAAGCTGTGGTCATGGGCACAGGCCCCTATCATGCCCGGGGAGCTGGCCACAAGGTGGAGCTGTGGGCATGGGCACAGGCCCCCATCATGCCCGGGGAGCTGGCCACAAGGTGGAGCTGTGGGCATGGGCACAGGCCCCCATCATGCCCGGGGAGCTGGCCACAAGATGGAGCTGTGGGCATGGGCACAGGCCCCCATCATGCCCGGGGAGCTGGCACGGGGGGACACGGGTCCTGAAGGCCCAACCTTTCCTGGAAGGTGGCACTTTGAGGGCTTCAAAGTGCCAGTGCAGTGATGTGAGGCAAGTCCTCCCCACCCGCGCCAGACTGGCATTTATTTGCCAGAAAGGCCTTCGGTTCCTTGCTCTTTGTGCAGCCCAGGCACCGCCAGCCCAGGAGATGCTGCCTGGCATTAGAGGGCAGGGGTAGGATGGGACCAGGCGGGCACCAGGCGCCCAGAACACCGGACGTCTTAGGGGAGATGGGCTCCCTGGACAGAAGTTTGGGGTCCGAAGGCTCAAGCTGGGAGCCATGAAAACAGAGACGCTGGTCAGGGCTGGGGCCCGGGTGGGGCACGAGCTGGAGACCTCTCCGGTCTCCGGGCCCCCGCGGTCCTGCGGGCTCGTCCCCGTGGCTCTGACGGGAGCATTTCTGGGTCCGGGCAAACGGCGGGAGCGGTGGTTGCTGGGAGCTCTCCCACCAAGGCCTGTTCCCGGGGGGGCGCTGGGGACGCGCCTCAGTCCCGTCCGGGTGGGGAGGGGGGGGGTCCTTTGTAAGGTTCTCCGCGTGGCCAGAACGCGCTCCCGGGACAGAGACCCCGAGTCACCCGGGGAGAGGATGGGGCGGGGGCGCAGGCGCCGGGGCGGCCGCCGGGCCTCCTCTGCCGGCCAATCAAGCGGACGACTCTCCGGACCTCAGGGCCGTGACCTCCGAGTCCTCCGCGGGGGCGAACTTGCCGTTGAGCTGCTCGTTGTGGGCATCGGGGGAGTAGAGGTAAGCGGGGACCTCGGTGAGCGAGGTGGCGGTGTAGGAGGCCGAGCGGGTGGAGCAGCGATCCCGGCGCCGCTGGCCCCACTGGGTCTTGTACTGGGCCCACTGCCGCTTCAGGGCGCCTTGCACCTGCAGAGGCGGGAGGGGGGGGGGGGTTAGTGCAGCCGGGAGCCCCCAGCCACTCCCCCTCGCACCGCCCCTGGGGAGGAGAATCCCGGGCGCTCGGACCCGAGGCCCGAGGCCCGCCCGCGGATGGATGCGCGCCCTGGGCGCCCCGGGGAGGGGTTCCGCGGGAACCTGCCGAGGCTGCAGGGGGTGGGGGCTCAGCCTTCCCCCTGAGCGGGCGCTGAGCTGCCCGCTCCCCTCCTCCCCCAGGACCGGGAGTCACGGCTGACCCGGCGGCGCCTGCGGGTTAGACATGATTAAGTCCGGCACGGGCTCCGGACACGGCACTGCGGGGGGAGGGGGGGATAGCGGCGGCATTTCCCCCCACTTTCCCCCATCCCCCCCGGCACAGCAAGCTCTCCCCACGCCTCCCAAGCACCCTGGGAGTCACTGAGCACCAAGCGGCCCAACCGAGGCTGCGCAGCCGGGGAAGTCCGGCCTGGGGGCGCGGGCAGCAGCCCCGGGCTCCCCCTCCTGCATCCCGGGCTCCGGCCGCGCCTCCAGCGCCCCAGTGGTTAAAAGCCCAGGGCGTTTCCTTGCGAGGCCGAGCTTGGGCCTCTCCCTAGCCACTGGACCCGGAGGGCTCGGGAGGGGAAAGTGAGGCGGAGGAAGAACCAGAAGGCGACTCCGCCCAGGACTTCGGATCTGCCCCACCCCCCCCCAAGCAGGTTCTGCCCCCGGGGCAGCCTGTTGGCCAGCCTGCTCCTCCTGGGCCTCCTGTGCTCTGGGCAGCTCCTTCAGCTGGCCCTCACCCGGCTGTCCTGCAGACCTACAGTCAGGGCCTCCGCTCACGAGGCCCCTTCGGTCAGGGACCCTCCGATGGGGCCCAGGAGGACTGTCCCGCCTCGTTGCTAGACCTTCTTTGTCCTCCGCACCCCACTGTGGACTCGTGTAAGCTTGTGGTCCACTGAGATCTCCAGCCGGTTTCCCATAATCCCGCGGCCCTTTCTTGGATTCAGGAGCACAAGTGGGAAGCTTTTTGTTTGTCCCGATGCCGTTTCATCTCACCAAGATTTGCCCGACAAGGGAAACCTGCTGGACCCTTGGGATGCTGATGCTGTCAGCCCGAGCCTCCCTGTGCCCTCCGAGCAGCCCCGGGCAGAATGGCCCCGGGTCATTTTGCAGATGAGGAAATTGAGGCAGACAGTGAAGTGACAAGCCCAGGGTCACAGCCGGGAAGGGTCCGAGGCCAGATCCCCTCCATCCCCGGGGTTTTTGTAATTTGAGGTAAATTTGCGGTTGGTTGTTAAAGTATTTCTGTGGTCGGTTCAATGGGGGTTGAAATTTCTTTTTGCTGGGGGTGTGGGAGGGGGAAGGGTGGGTACTGTAGGGGGGGTGGGGTGGGTAAAAGGGGTTGGGGGCTTTGGGGGTGGGGTTGGAAGAGGAGGGAGGTATGGAGAGGGAGGGAGGGTTTGGGAAGGGAGGGGAGGGTTCGGAGCCCTGGGGGAAAGGGAGGTCCGGGAGCCCCCAGAAGGGAGGGGAGGTTCATGGAGCCCCCAGAAGGGAGGGGAGGTTCATGGAGTCAGCGGGTGGGGGGGGTCGGAGCCCCCAGGGAGGGGGTTTAGAGCCCCTGGAGGGCAGGGGAGGCTCCCGGAGCCCCCGGACAGTAGGAAATGCTCACCTCTCCATTGAAGAAGCAGAAAATGGTCGCCACAAGCAGGCCCTAGACACGAAAACAAGGGGAAAGAAGAAAAAAGGCGAGAAATGGGTGTCAGGGATCGCTGGGTGGCTGTGAGATTTCTAAGGAATTAAAGGGGCTCCCAGGGACCCCGGCCTTTGGCCGCAGCCACGTGACCTCTCACACTCTCAGCTTCCCCAGCTTTGAAGTCGGAGAAGCTCCATCTATGCCCCCTGAAGGCCGCACGGGGCCATCGGGAGGAGGACGGAGATGGCGCCGGCGCTGGACAAGAGGAGGCGCCGGCGGACATGAAGGAAGCAGGAATTGGCCGAAGGGTGGCCCCAGGAGGGGGGGAGGGGTGTGCGCAGCCGGAGGAACTGGGGCTCAGGGCCCAGAAAAGCTCCTCTACCCCAAACGCTGCGGGAGGCCTTGGATCTGGGGGGGGGGAGCAAAGGTTAGAAGGTCCTCACACTTTTTTTAAATAGGGGCCAGTTCCCTGTCCCTCAGACGGCTGGAGGCTGGACTAGAGTAAAAACAAGACCTTTGTTTTGTGGGCCTTTAAATAACGAAACTTCCTGGCCCTGGGGGGAGGGGGGATAATGGACCTCAGCTGCCGCTTCTGGCCCGCGGGCCGTAGTGTGAGGACCCCTGATTGCTGGTCACAGTGTGTGTGTGTGTGTGTGTGTCTGTGTGCGCTCGCCGCGCCCCGATTCTTGCTCAGCCTGGGCTGGGACCAGACCCCTCCACCATCACCCCCCTCTCGGATCCTGTGATTTGGGCTCCATTCCGGGTGGGCGGAGCAGGGCCAAACGGGATTCAGAGCTGAATGTGGGGGTTGGTAAAGATTTGGTGACTTGCTGTCAGTCTCAACGGCTTGGATCAAGGATCTAGTAAGATAGCAACCCAGTGCATGGGAGACTAAAGGGCACAGCCAGCTTCCTCCTCCTCCTCCTCCTGCTGCTCCTCCTCCTCCTCCTCCTCCTCTTTTTTCCTTTCCCTCCCTCCTCCCTCCTTCTCCTCTTCCTCCTCACCAGTTCTTCCCTCTGAGCCGGGACTCGGCCCCCAGGGCCCTCCCATAGCCCCCCCCCCCCGGGCCTTTCTTCCTGCCCTCTCCGGGCCCACTCCCCCAGCCTCATTGGGGCTGACCCCGAGCGGCCGCGTTCTCCCCCCCCCCCCCCGGCACCCTGCGTCCATCTCTTTTCACCCACCCCACCACCCCCTCCCCCCGCCCCTCCGCCCCCCGGGGGCCTGGTCAGAGCACGTGCAGCAATCGTTTCTCCGGCCAGCTTGCCCTCGGGCCGCCAGGGGATGACCACAAACTGGATGCCCAGCAGGGGCACGAGGATCAGCGTGGCGCGCACGGCCTTCATGTACATGGTGGACTCGGCGCGGTGCGTGTCCCGCAGCTTGGTCACCAGCACGCGTACGATGTTGAGCAGGAAGAAGAAGTTCACCTGGCGGGAGCGGGTGGGGTCAGTGGGGGGCGGGGCCGCCCCCTCCGCTAGGCCCCCCCCCCTCCCCCCCCCGCCCCCGCCCCCCACCCAGGTCTGGCCCCCCCCAGGTCTGACCCCAGGGCAGAGCGGACAGGCCAGCAGCAGCCGCCTGAGTCCGGGACCCCCCTCCGCCCGGCTCCCCCCTGGACCCCCCCCCCCGCACCCCCCTCCCCTCTCCCCCCCAGGTCTTGCCCCAGGGCCGAGCGGACAGGGCAGCAGCAGCCCTCGCTCCCTGGGTGCCGGCCTCTGTGGGACGGAGAAGGGGGGACTAGCTCCGGCCGCTGAGGGGACCGGACGCCAGCCCGAAGCGCTCTGCACTGGCGCCCCCTCCCCCCGCCGTGCAGGCGCCTCTGACGCTTTGCGACCCCTTTGGGGGCTTCGTTTGCAGATGAGGAAACAGGAACCGGGGTCAGGGGCTGGTCCGGGGCCCCGCCGGTGTCTGAGGCCAGATCCCAACATCGGCTCCCGGCTCCCGGTCCCTCTTGTTATTTCTCTCAGATTTATCCCCCTCCCCCCAGGCCCCAGAGGGAAGCCCGGCTGTAACGTGACCGGGGGCAGCGACCACCAGGAGTGAACCCGGGAAGGAGCCGCTAGTCAGGGCGGCTCCTTCCGAACAACCCCGGGGCCACAGCCCGGACAGGCGGTCCTGAGGGATGGCCCGGGGGGTGACCGGGGGGGGGGGTGGCCCGGGGAAATGACCCGGGGGATGGCCTGAGGGATGGCCCGGGGGATGGCCCAGGACACAGGCCGGGGCTGGACGAGGAGCGGCGGGTCAGCAGCCTGGTGTGGAGGGGACGAGGAACCCAAATCCCACGCCCTAGTCCAGACCCTGGAAGCCGGAGCAAGAGAACCGCGGCGGAGCCCGAGCCTGGGCGTCCCCCAGGGCCAGGCCCCAGCCCGGAGGCAGCGTTCGGGGCTGGCTGATGTCCGTGCTGGCCCCGGAGCACCCACCCTTTGTGCCTCCCTTCTCCGGTTAGAGGGGCCGGCTCTGGCCACCGCGGCTGAGCTCCAGCAGGGCTCGGGGACCGGTTTTGGCGGACAGCGGGTGTCCCCGGGATCCCTCCCCCGGCCCCCGGGAAGGGGAGCCCCCGCGAAGGGGAGCCCCCGCCTGCCTCCCCCTCAAGTTCGAGTCTAGCGGCCTCTGGCTGCCGGCCCGGGGAAGGGCCTGTGCAGGGGGCGCTGCCCGGGTCAGTCCCGGACTCACCAGCAGCGCCGCCATGATGGGCGCGTGGATGATGTACAGCAGGTGCGTGTCCACGCTCATCCAGCAGCTGCAAGGGAAGCACAGAGTCAGTCCTGGGCTGGGGCGGGGGCGGGAACAAGGTCAAGGTCAACGGGCTCTTACTTGTCATTGAAGAACTTGGTTCTGGAGACTGCGTGGATGGCGGCCGGGAGCAGCGGGAACCCTGCAAAGGAGAGGAGCTGGCGGGGCGATGGCCGGAGGGCCGAGGGGGGGCGGGGAAGTGCTGCGGTGGATGCCCCCCGGCCACGCCCACGTGGCACCCAAGGCGGATCTTCCTCTGGGGAGTCCTCACCCCCCCCACTGGGGGTCCTCACATTCCCCACTGGGGGGATCCTCACCCCCCCCTCCTCACCCCCCCCCCCCCCGGTGGGGATCCTCACATTCCCCACTCAGGAGACTGTTCGCCCATGGCCAGCAGCCAATGGAAGCCGGGCCGGGCACATTGTGGAGTTAGTCAGGCAGTCCTGGAGGCGGGGCTAACAACTGGGGACCCCTCCTGCGCTCAGGAGAGTTTCTGTTCCACTAGAGGAGAGAGTCTGGCAGCGAGAGCAGGGGAAAGAGCCCTGCCTGGGCTGTCCCTGGGGAGCTCTTAATGGCTGCAGACCCTTCGGCCCTGTGACCCTGAGGAAGCCATCCAAGCTTTGGTGGCCCCAATTTCCTCATCTGTAGGATGGGGATAATAGTTATTAGATCTAATGTGTGTACATAAGGTGCTTGTGTGTGCATATGTGAGTGAGTGTGAGTGTGTGAGTGTGTGAGTGTGTGAGCTGGACCTCCGGTGTCTCTGCTTTGGGAGCTCCCAGATAAAGAAACTCCCATTAATGTGGGTTTGTGCCTTCTCTGAAAATTGGGCTCTTAGAGAGCCAGAAGTCAGTGCCTTATTGAGGGTCACACAGTCGGTGCAGGTCAGAGACAAGACGAGGAGCCAGGCCTTCCTGGCTGAGCTCTAGCTCACTGAAAATTCTTCCTCCCCTTCTCTCTTCTCCCTCCTTCCCCTTTCCCTCTTGCCTCCTCCTCCTCCCCACGTCCCCTTTTCCTCCTCCCTCACCTTCCTTTTTTCCCTCCCCCACCCCCTTCCTTTTCTCCTCTCCATTTTATTCCCTTCTGTCCTCCCCTCCTCCTCTTTCTCCCCTCCTCCACTTACCCTTCTGTCCTTCACCTTTCACCTCTTCTTTTTTCCTCTCCTTCCCTTCCTCCTTCCCCTCTTCCCCCTTGTCTCCTCTCCCTTCCCCACCCTCCCCCTCATTTCCTCTCCCCATCTCCTCTTCTCCCCTGCCCTGCTTCTCCTTTCCCTCCTCCCCTCCTCCCCCCGCTTTGTCTATCCCCCTTTCCTTCTCTCTCTGGATCCTCCCTCCTGTCTCGTCTCTTTCTCTCCCTCCGTTTCTTTTTATGTCTTTGGCTCTTTCCCCCTCCTTCCAAGAGCAAAGTGAGATAACTGAGGGGAGGGCAGGAGCGCCTGGAAGGGTCCCCAGGGATTCCCTGCCGAGGGTGGAGCTGCGAGGCGCCGGGCAGGCCGGGCTTGTAGGGACGCAGTAGCGGGGGGGCGCAGGTAACTGGGCCCACACCCGGAGTTTGTCCGGGTCCCCGAGGACACCGGGGGAGGAGCCTTTGGTGGAGTTTGGCCACGCCCCCACGCCTCCCTCGCCTCCCTCGCCTCCTCAGCTGCCCGCCCCCCACAGGTATACCTGCCCAAGCTCAGGAGCCGCTCTGGGGGGCGGGGGCGGCGGGATACGTACCCCAGCCCAGCAGGTAGTACCAGTGCAGCCGGTGCTCCTCGGCGAACACGGCCACCACGATGAGCGTGTGCAGGTAGATGCCCTCACACAGCATCCAGAAGTAGTTGCAGCCCATCAGGTACTGGTGGAAGAACTGAAGGACCTTGCAGCTCACCTGGGGGCGGGAAAAGCAGAGCCTTCAGCTGGCGGCCCGGCCGGAACCCGGAGCCAGGCTGGGAGAAGCAGAGGGCTCGGGCTGGGCAACCACGGGTCGGCCTGTCCAGAGCCAGCCCTCCGGGACTCTCCCGCCCGTGCTCGGGTTAGGAACCTGAAACCCCAAAGGCCGGCTTGCCCAGAACCCTTGCTCATGGCGGGGACGGTGGAGGGGACGCTCCTTTTGGAGGAAGGAACCGAACTGGGCCTGGGTCCCATCCTCTGGCAGGGGCTCAAGCAGGTGGGCACCTTCCTCAGGAAGGCTGTGACTTCCACCGTGGGAGGGCTCCCGGCCCCTGCTCCGCATTTCTTCAGAGTTGGGCACAGGGTTTGGATCGGCCTCCCCCCCAGCTCTCTGTGGTCAGTCGCTCCCTGCCCCAGAACTCTGCCTTCAATGCCCACAGGCTTGGTACTTGAATTCCTGGGCTCTGCCAGCCAGCCGAGCCCCAGATGGGGCTGTCCACTGACCAGGCTCCCAGAGAGCCCCCTCCCCCCCCCCCAATGGCTCTAGCTCCCAGGATCGGCCTGCTCAGCACCCGACAGTGGCCAGCAGCCGACCGGCCCCCTTGGGGGAATTCTTGGTCCCCACAGCCCATGGGGTGGAATGCAGGAGGCCACTCTGCCCCTGGGGCCCCCTCTGATTCTTCAGCCCTGGTGGTCTCGTGGTAGAAAGCAGCCCCTAAGCAGCCACATGACATTGAGCCGAACGTGACTCGACTGTGGGTGCCTTAAACGGGAGCTCCCCTTCAGGGACCTCGAGTGTACTTGTTGCCAGAAGGGCCAAACAGTGCTGACCTCAAGGCTCTCCGGAGAAGGCTGGCAAAGGCTGGGCTGGCAGAAAGGGCCGCGGGGCGTCCCCCAGACGACAAGACGTGGGTCGGCAGTAGCCATGCTCAGCATGTGCCATAAAAGACCCGTCTCTAATGTGCTAATGGAGAAGAAGGAAGTGGGGAAATCCACTAATAATCAGATAAACACACATTTCAACGCTGGGATGTCAAGTCAGAGGTGGGGACAAAAGGAGGGTAAAAGTGGTGGGAAAGGCTGTCCAGGAGCAAGAAACGAGAGAGGCTAAAGGCTCATACATGGCCAATGGATGGAAACCTTTCAGGCGCGTCTCCTTCTCGATGACCCATTTGGGGTTTTCTCGGCAGATCCTGGAATGGTTTGCCATTTCTTCCTTCAGGTCATTTTACAGATCAAGAAACTGAGGCAAACAAGGTGCAATGACTTGCCTCATACAAGTGAGTGTCTGCAAGTGGATTGGAACTGAGGAAGAGGAGTCTGACTCCTCTCTGGCTCCCCTTAGCCGTCCTACGTATGGACGCTTCATGACTTCAGTGAGATAAAACTTGCAGCACCGTATTTGCTGCATAGATACCAGTCATTGTCATTATTCATGTTCCAAAATGCCGGCTTTCTAAGTAGAACATGGAGAGGGTGCTGGTCACCTGGGAAAGAGCCTGGAAATTCAATGAGAAGCAAATAGTAGGAAATGAAGCGATCTGGGGCAAGAGGTGCAGAGTGGCTGAAGACTTGGGGGGGCGATACCCCCTTGTCTTTGGTCCTTTAATCCCGGTTTCAGTTCTGGAGATGCCAGTAAAGAAGCATATGGAAAAGCTATAAAGCACCAGAAAAGAGCAGCTGAAATGGTGTAGGGGCTCAAATTGATATTACATAAATTCGCTGGTTGAAGGCAATAGGGAGCTTTAACGGTAGTCAAGTTTTTGAGGGGCAGTCACCTGGAAGAGAGAGGGGGCTAATTTTGTTCAGTCTAAGAGAGAGAAGCAAGAGCAATAGACAACAATTGTAGAGAGATTGGCTTAGCTGATGTCTGGAAAACTTTCCAAGAATTATTGTGTATTCAAAAATATACAAAAAAAGAAGAAAACAATGGATGAGAATAGAATGTTGGGAAAACTAGATGTGGATGAATGCTGGTGATTCTTGAACACTAAGATGTACTTATTTTCACATTTCATAGATAATTCATAAATCATGGCAGAAAGGAAGATATATTAAAGATATCCTTTATATGTCAAAACCCCAAATTGTGATCCTCCTGAGTGATATGAACACAGCGGAGCATGCTACAATGGTAATTAAATAATGCCATCATGCAAATGAATGAGTTAAGAAACACATTCTAGAAACAACTTACTGTTTTAAAGAGAATGAAAAAAATGAAATTACAGACTAAAATTTATGGAACGCAACCAAAGCAATTCTTGGAGGAAACTATATATTTCTAATACATATGAACATGGGGGGCGGGGCAGGGAGAAGAGATATAGTCAATTTAACAGACAATTTAATAAATGTATGACTTTGTCTCCTTCCAGATGACTGTGCCCTGGGGTTTTCTCTCTTAGTAAATGAATCCCTGGCTGAAGTCACCATTTCATGAGGAGCCTCTGAATTGCTGCTCCCTTCACTCCCAGCTCATCTCATCGAGCAGACTCCCTCACTTCTTTACTACATATCTAGAATCTCTAGCTAATGCCCTTTGCTTTCCCCTTCACTCTCATCCTTACAGCTTGCCTTTATGTTTTGTTTTCTCATATGTAATCTCCATGAGATCAGAGAATCTTATATTATCTCCAGTTCTTAGCACAGTGCCTGGCACACAGTAAACACTTAGTAAATGTATAGATGCTCTCTCTCTCTCTCCCTCCTCCCCCTCTCTCACATCACTAATACCAAATATGCATAAAGGTAGAGCTTCTGAGAAATCAAAGGAAAAATAAAACATTGAAAACAAAAACTCTATTGGATGGATAAGAAAGATCTCTTTGTTATTTTTGAACATCTAGAAAATAAGCAAACCATTAGCTAATTTGATAAAAGGAGGAGGAAAACTAAATGATAAATTTCTCAATGATAAAAAAGTAATCCTCAGAGCAAATAGACAGGAACTAGATAAAATTACATAGGACTATGGCAATTCTATTAAACTATAACGATCTGAAAACTTGAATGAATTGCATTGTAATTTGGGGGGGGGGGGAAGCCAGAATGATACATTTCCCTCTAATAGATCTCTTTTTCTGGACTTCTCCATTTCTGTTTGTGACACCTCCATTCTTCCTGAAAACCAGGTCTCAGCCTTGACTCTTCCTTCCCCTGACTCCCTTTATTCTTGCAGTTACCAAGTCTTGCTGAGCCTTTCTCCACAATATTGCTCCTCGCCACCTCCTTCTCTCCAATACCTTTCACCCTTGTTCATGTCATCTCTTACCTTGACCATCTGGATAGCCGCTTAGGTCATTTTCATTCTGTCTAGTACTGCCTTCATGCATTCATCATTCAGATGCTAAACTGATCTTACAGAGACCTGATGCTGCTCAGAATTCCTTGGTGGCTCCTATTGCCCCTAGGATGAATTATAAATCCTCCACAGTCTCATTCCATCTTCCCTTCTAGTCTCATTTCAAACAACTTTCCTTCCATCACTCTCTGCTAGTTCATGAATTTCCAGTGTCTTTCTTCCCTCCTGAAGCATAGGCCTGCCTCACCTTCATTAAATCTCCAGCTCAGGTGTCATATCTGTATAAGGCTTTTCTTGGTCCTGTTATGAATGTTTTTGCCCTCAAATAATTGCTTTGTATTACTTGGTATGTACTTTGTATTTCTTACTTGAGCACGAGTTGCACTGTATACTCCCCTGGGGTAGGGGCATTTTTATCCCTATATATAATACACACACACACACACACACACACACACACACATATATATATATATATATATATTAGGTGTTTTTAAACTAAGAAGCTTTGTTGAACGAAAGAAAAAAGCACAAAACTTCATTAACAAAAAGAGGAAAAAGAATCTAAATGATCCCATCTCATCTGGTCCAGATGCACTTAGAAATGAGTGTAATTAAACACCTTCAGAACAACTAATCTTTATGTAATATAAACTATTCACAGAAATAGAGAAAGAAGTGCTTTATCAAACTCCCTCTCTGAGACAACTATGACTAGATACACAAAACTGGCAGTGATAGACCACTGAAAGAAAACTTTGGATTAATATTACTAATGAATATTGATACTAAAGTAGTGAATAAGTCATTAGCAAAAGGGCATGGCTACATTTTTAAAAAATCATTATAACCACATTACATTTATAATTAAGTAATCAAGAATGTCACGATGCTCCTCAAAAGCTCCTAGTACTGCTAGGACCTAGCAGAACTTTGTTCCTCCTTTCCAGTTTTCTTCTACTTTGCTGCCCTGCACATCCTTGCATGTGATATCCCATCTTCTGCCTGTCTGCCTTTCTTGGCTGAAATCCTTTCCCTTTTTGCTTCTGCCTTTGAGCTTCTCTAAATTACTTCAAGATTCAGGTCAAGTCCCATCTTCTCCAGGAAGTCTTTCCTCACTCTCCACACCCCACAAATACTTTCCCTGTGAGAGGCCCTGCCAATTCATATATATCTTGTGTGCACGTAGTTTGCAAGTCATCTCCCCCATCTTATGATCTTATGTGAGCTTTAGTGTTTCCATGAAGGAATTTCTTCCTGGTATTTCTTGGGAAATTTATATGTTTTTCTAACTCCCAAATACCATTGAAAAAAATTCAGTCAGGAAATTGGATCATTCTCCTGTGAGAATTGAAAGTTAACGATAAACATTGCTGGTCTGAAGGAATTCACTGATGCTAAGTCAAAAGCAAAAGCAGGAAATGGTGACATACAGAGCATTTGTATAACCCAGCATTCACATCTCCCAGCAAGGTGAGCAATGTTACGTGGAATCTCAAGTTAAAATGGCTGATTTAAAAAATTATTTTGCTTCCAAAACTTGTCATGTCTTACAACACTATTCATAGGAGATGTATAAAATATGCTCTGTATATATACTTATTAATATTTATTTTATTTGCAAAGATGACTCACCAGCAAAGAAGGCCACAAACATACTTATTCTACTTAGTATTCTTTGCTGGCATTTTCTACCATTTGATTATTTGTTATAGGCTATAATTCTTTATAAATATGACTAACATGTTTAGATATCCATAATAATGAGGAAAGAGTATGAATAATATTGGAAATAACAAAGGAAATCAGTGAGCTCATTGCCAGATATGTTCTAAATTATTGTCATAGTGTAGTGACTCATAATAATCAGTCATGCATTTATTATTAAATATTGGTTTCAGAGACTCTCTGAAATTTTTATAATACTATCACTGAAAAATGATTCATTATTTGAGCGCTCATTATTATTTAAGACATGTAAATAAAATATGATGAAAAATATAAATAATATGATTTGGGGAACTGCCAGGAGTTTTGATTCTTCATTTTCAGATTCTGAAGATTAATATCTGCTGAGAATTAGAAACACTAGGGAACTCCTTGGGGGGCAAAAGCTATTTATTTTTGGCTCTCTTTGTATTCCTAGCATTCATTACAGTCTGTGAAATAGAAAGTGCTTAATGAATGGTTGTTGATTAACTGAAAAAAGGGCAAAGGACCTTTAATATGATCACATTTATCTAATGCTGACGTTTGCAATGAAGAAACAGCAGAAGCCTCTCAATAATATCAGGAGGAAGCAAAAAAAAATTCCCTTTTCTCCATTATTTTTGGACACAGTGATAGCAAGGTCATCCAGACCAATAAGATGAGCAAAGGAAATTAAGGCCCAGAAGATGCAAAGTTCTCTCTACATATTTGCAGATGCTATGGTGAAATTCGTTCAGAGACTTCTAGAGAATCATTAACCCCTCCCCCTCCTGAGACTATGATACAAGAAGACTACAACACAATCAATTTTCTGTACATTGCCAACAGAAAAAAGAAAAGATAGAAAGAGAAATTCCCTTTAAATCAACAATATTCACCCAACATCAGACAGAAGAGACTGACATCATTCCCCTCCAGGCTGCTCTCCAGACTTTTTCTACCATTGCCAAAACTGGGTGCTGGCTGCCCTTATTCCCTGCTCCTTTCCCTACCTTCCTCCCTCTCCTTTTGGGTGCTCTCTTTCCTCATTAGCAATTGAGGATAGGGGCCGTCTTTCTTTCTGCTTGTATCTGCATCCCCTGTCCTTGGTACTGAACCAGGTGGTTGTAAATACAACCATAAATCACCCCCAAGGGGTGGAGGTATAAAAGGTCAAGAATATCTAGTGAAATAATGAAATGGAATGGAATTTGACATGGCAGATTCCAAATCAGTAATTACCCATATTTTCTTGTACTGGAGAAACCACAGCTGAAAAAATTACTGATCTGGATTAGGTGACAAAATCTAGACTGGGACACCACAAGCGAGGGTTTGAAAAGTCCAAGGACGCAAACTCCTAGGAAGAATCCCATTTGATGAGCTTCTGGAAAAGAGTACTTGAATAGGAAAGAATCTGAGAAGAGCTTCTTATATCAGAGGGGCCCCCAAAGGTATTTTCGACCCACAGCACTCCCCCAAGTGCCCCGAAATCAGATGAAAATGTTTATTTAATAAAAAATATAAAGTACAATAAAATATCACAATTTAAAACCAAGTCAATATGTGGCCTGCAGGCGTCGCCACTGTCTTGCTGCATACAACAGAGTAACCTTCAGAGGCATAAACGATCTCTAAAATATTGCCATAACAAAATTCTTGTAGGAGAATGGCAGATTTTATTATTGCCTATAAATGGGGAAGATTTTTTTTAATGATATAGAGTAGAAGTAATTATAAGAAGTAATCTATCTAATTTATAAGCATTTGCACAAATTAAATCACCATAAGTAAACTTAATGGAAAAAAAAAAACTCTGTAGAATGGGAAAATTGCACAGAGTTTCTCTGATAAAAGTCTAAAATGAAAAACGCTGTAGGGGATTGAGGCAAATCTCTAAGAACAAAAGCCTTCCTTCAATAGTAATGATCCCAAAATAGGGAGTTTTTAAAAGAAGAAAAATCAAATATCAACAATAAAACTATCAACAACCATGTGAAAATTATCCAGTATCTTCCCAGAGACGTTAAATAAATTAAAACAACTTGGATGTATTGACTCACATATATCAAAACAACAGAGATGGAAGAGATTGTATAAATCCAACCTTGGAGGAGCTGCGGGAAGACAAATAGATTAATTCACTTCTTCGAGGAACTTTGAATCAATCTAGTCATTCTGGTGAATAATATGTAGTTATGTAAAAAAAAAGTTATTAAATTATTCACATCCTTTGAACTAGAGATTATTTTCCGAGGAAGTTAGTAATGGCAAGAAAAGACCAAAGGTGCAAAAATGTGAATGAGAGGAGGGATTACAGACCAGCAGATGATCATCTAGCAGACAACGCCTAGAGTGGACTGGGGGACATCACGGGAAGTTGCCCAACTCTCCAATGCAGAACCCATGACCTTCCCTCCCCATAATGCCCCAGCTCTACGTGATCTCTGAATGGCTGTCTCTCGACATGTGTTCCCTAGGGCCTTCCCCTCCTCTCACATATGGCGTATCCCCACAGGGGAGACTGTTCTGGATTAAGAGGAAATGCTCTTTTGATAATTTCCCTCTGTGACAGTTCATTAAATGTCTTTGCTTCGAACTAACTGTATCCTTGGACTGACAGATAATACAGGTAGGGAAGGTCGGGCCTCTCAACAGTGGTTTTGAGTGACTGGTCTCCCAGAATTGCTTGGATCCGCGGTGGCTTTTCAGGCCCCCCCCCCCCCAGAAGGCCCGTGGGGGAAGTCTTGGAAGGTTTAAAAGCTGGCAGCTTCTCTTTGTGGGAGCCCTCCCCCTCCCTGAGCCCGGGTCTGAGAACCGTTCACAGAAACATCTCACAAAGGGAGCCCGGAGCATGCAGTGCTTACGGGGTCTCTCTTGACCAGGTCGGGATTGGGCACCACCGCAATGAGGTGGACGATGGTGAACAGGGAGTTCAACACGTAGGAGAAGAAGAGGTTCTTGTGTAGCGTGATCCTCTGGCAGCTGAGGCTCCTGAAAGGCAGGAACATGGCGCTGGGTTAGGGCCTGGGCACAGAAGTCGGCAGCCTCCCGCCTAACTGCGGACCTCGTGTCTGGGACTAGGGTTCTCCATGAGCACCTGGGGTGCTGGGAAGGGAATAAGTCCAGCACCAACCGGATGCGAAGCAAGGCCTGGGGAAGTCCCGGGGGGAGAATGGGGACTAAACCTGCCCTGTGCTTTTCCCAGGTCTGTGGTGAGAGTCCAGAGAGACTGAGGATTGACCCCATCCTGCTGTTCAGCACAAAGCTCTGATGGCGTTCACGGGGCCACAGGAACAGCCCAGGCTCGGAACCTCCCCCCGCCCCCCCCTTCACTTCCTTCAGAAACCAAAGGTAAAAAACCAAAACTCAATGAGATAAATGTCCATGAAAGGAATCAGGAAGGTAAGTCGGGGAAAGCCGTCCCCAGAGCATGAGGGCAATTCTTTTTTGGCAGCCAGCCCTCCCCTCTTGAGAAGGTGTGAGTGTGAGTGTGTGAGAGTGTATGTCTGTGTGTGAATGAGTGTGTGAGTATGTGTATGTGTGAGTGTGTGTGAGTGTCTGTGTGTGAGTGAGTGTGTGTGTGATTCACAGGGTCTGTGACACAGGCACACACATGCACACACACACACACTCACACGCACAAAGACACACATCTTCGATCCCCACATGGTGGCACTTGGAGTAGATAGGAAGTTGTTCTTGAACTGAACCCTCTGACTAAGGGACCCTGAGGAAGTCACTGTCAGTGCCCCAGGACCTCTTCCCAAGGCTGAACTACATCAATGGAGGGAGCTTCCACACCTGGACATACACAGATAAAACCTCAGCCCCCCATTTGATCTTCAAATTGCTCCTGAGCATCTCTTCAGAGGCTGGGCTGGAAGAGGGCCGGGTACCACAGGGAGGGAAGTCTCAAGTGGAGGAGTCCATCTGCCTACAGACCAGAGGCGCTTCCTCCTCTGGATGGGCCATTTGGAGGGAGCAGCGCCACCCCAGAGTTTCTAGGACATCTCACTGTTAGGATGTCAACTTTACAAATAGGGAAACTGAGTCTGCGTGGGATTATGACAGTTCCCTTGGCTGGTAGCATTAGGGTCTGAGGCTGGGTTCAGATTCAGACCTTGATCCCAAACCCAGAACTAACCACTCTGGTCATGCAGCTCTCCTAGAGTGAGGAGCACCTGCTTCAGTCTGGGCTCTGCCACCCCCGGAGCCAGGCTGGGAGTGCTCCGGAAGCTCCTGGGAGCCTTGCCCCCAAGCCCGGCCGCCACAGGCAGCCTCGGACTGGACCTGGCCTCCAGCCCAGCCGGGGCAGAGGCAGCGGGTTTGGGGCCAGGAGGGGGCGCCCAGTGGGACCGGAGCCGGGCCGGTGAGGGATTCTGAGAGGAGCCCTCCATTGTTAGACTCGCCCATTTAGGGAGTTGGCTGAGTTCCTCCTGCCTCCTTTCTTGTGGCAGCCCCAATTGCAAGTGTGACAGGAGCAGGAAGCAGGGGAGGCGGACACCCCCACCAGGGGCCCAAGATCTAAGCCCAGGCAATGAGGAAGCCTGAAGGCCGCATCCTGCTTCTGCAGGGGAAGAGCAGTTTCTCTTAGGACAGAAGGGGTCCGGGGACCTGGACAGGTCCACAGCTCCTGACTTGGGAGGAGCCCCCTCTTCTTTGAAGGACGGGCCCTCGGGCCCACTTGTGCACAGGTAGTCAGGGGCAAGGCTGCCCTGTGGACCCAGGTGTGCTCCCCACATGGGAGAGAGTCCTTTGGACCTGATTGCTCATTGTAACCTCGGCCAGGACACCTGTCCTCCCCCCCTCCCCCATTATTTTCATGGGGCCGAGGCAGTGAGAAGGGAACGGAAAAGCTTGTGTCCTGCTGCGCAGATCTGCCGGGCACTGGGGGCCGGCTTGTCCCCAGTCAGGGCGCCCAGGTCGGTGCACTTCTCCCTTGGGAGCCTTCCCAGCCCAGACTTGGGAGTCAGTGCAACCCCGGGCATGGGAGTGGGAGACACAGGTGAGGGCTACGGCTCCCATGGTGCCCAAGGAGAGGTGGGGAGGGGGAGCCCTGGAGGGGGGGGGCCGAGAGGCTGCAAACGCCCCCCTCCCTCCCAGCCTCCCAGGGTTGGGGCAGGATCCCACGGGATACTAAGTGCCAGGTTTAGCCCGGCCTGGAATGAGGGCTCCAGTGTGCTCTTCCTCATTGTTCCAGGCAGGGGACGGCCCCGCGCTGGGCCCTGGCCAGGCCCCTCGGTCCTGGAGCCAAAGGCGGGCAGCTGGCCGCCCTGGGAAGCCCACTCCCATGACCTCACCCTGGGAGCCAGCCCGGCCGGACCGGCTCAAATCGCCAGCATCTGGATGCCCCTTGCGAGCCTCTCCCCGCCCCCGTCCATCAGGCTCGGGTTCTCAGCCAGCTCCCCTCCCCCCAAAGGATCGCAGGGGGTTCTTTGTCACCGCCTTCTCATTTTACAGATGAGCAAACTGAGGCAAACCGGTGAGTGACTTCGCAGGCTCCCATTCCGGACCTGGTGCGGCGAGGCCCCCTGAGAAGTAGCGTGCGGGAGCGTTGGAACAGGACCAGCGGGGCAGCTTTGTTACCTCCGGGGTCTACAATGTAGCACGCAGAGGGCCGCGCTGCTCCCCCTCCCACCGGGTCACGGGAGGGGCCGCGCTGCTCCCCCTCTCCTCCCCCCCCATCACGGGAGGGGCCGCAAAGTCTCCCCCTCTCCCCCCCATCACGGGAGGGGCCGCGCTGCTCCCCCTCTCCTCCCCATCACGGGAGGGGCCGCAAAGTCTCCCCCTCTCCCACCCATCACGGGAGGGGCCGCGCTGCTCCCCCTCTCCCCCCCCCCATCACGGGAGGGGCCGCGCTGCTCCCCCTCCCACCCATCACGGGAGGGGCCGCTGCTCCCCTCTCCTCCCCATCACGGGAGGGCCGACCAAAGTCTCCCCTCTCCCCCATCACGGGAGGGGCAGCTGCTCCCCTCTCCTCCCCCCCCATCACGGGAGGGGCCGCAAAGTCTCCCCCTCTCCCCCCCATCACGGGAGGGGCCGCGCTGCTCCCCCTCCCATCAGCTCGCAGGAAGGGCCGCGCTGCCTCTTGTAGAGTCACCGGCTCGGGAGCCACCGGGAGCCCTTTCTGGAGCGCTCCAGGCCGGCTCCAGCTGGCAGCCCCCCACCCCCACCCCGGGCGTCCCTGGGAGCCTTCCTCCCTCCAGGATCCCGGCCTCGGGCCGCTCAGACCCCGTGAGCGCAGCCCGCTCTCCGGGACCGGGAGCCCCTCGTCCAAATCCCAGGCTTTTCAAAACATCGGGAGGGGAAGGGGGGGCAGCCGGGGTGGGGGGCATAGAGTTGTGGGATTGGAAGGGATCTGGGTCAGAGACATCCTGACTCGCAGAGCACCTCCTGCTCCCCCCCTGCTCCCCCCCTCCCCCCACCAGTGCCGCCAGCCTCCGCCTGAAGGGCTCCAGAGCAGGGAGGCCCCCTCCTCCAGGCCCCCAGTGTTGCCTGGTCCTTCCACTGTGTCCCCCCAGCCTTCATCTCGTTGGGTCTGGGGCCTCCGCGTGCCAGGCTGCTGCCTCCGTGTGGGGGCGGGGAGTTGGGGGCGGCGGGGGGGGGGCGGGGGGGCTCACTCTCTGCTCGGCTCAGGGAAGCCTCCAGCGCAGTGGGAGGCCCGGCCCGGCGGGATGGGGAAAGCTCATTGGCCGCAGCCCGGCCTCACAGGGAGAACTGGGGGCAGTGCCAAAAACTCCCGGGAGCCTCAGCCCGGGGCCCCTCTTGCTTCTGGGAGGGTGTCAGCGCAGGATCGAGAGGCTCAGAACCCGACGGGCCAGTGACAAGTCAGCCCTGATGGCGGGACATGCCCCGCAGGCAGGAGCAGAGAACGGGGCGCACGCGCTGCCTGGGAAATCGGGCGTCCTTTTAGTTTAACAGATGAGAAGGACTTGTTACTTGTGGGGGCAACCCCCGACTGACTGAAAAAGTCAGCATAACCCCACATCAGTACGAAGCAGGGAAAGGATAAAAATGGAAGGGTGGCTCCCCATCCCCCAAACTCCATTCCAGTCTCTTTCAACAAGGGGTTTTTTCCCCTTGAGGCAATTGGGGCTAAGCGACTTGCCCAGGGTCACAGAGCCAGGAAGTCTTAAGAACTGAGGCTAGATTTGAACTCATGTCCTCCTATTTTCAGGGCTGGTTCAGGATAGAGCTATCCACTGCGCCCCTTAGCTGTCCTAAACAATGTTTTGATGAAGAAAAATGGATATGGATATAAAAATGGACATAAGCACAAACTACATTAATTGTAAAATGAGCTGGAGAAGGAGGCAACCCAACCACTCCCGGATCTTTGCCAAGAAAACCCCCTGCAAGGTCATGAAGAGTCAGATACAACCAGACAGCAAAATGTTAACTCCATGATGCAAATCAGTTTTAACAGACCCCGGAAGATGCTGAAAAAAAGTAGCTTGGCCAACACTTGGGATTTGACAAGCAGGCTGGCAACCCGAGGGTTAGAATTGGGCTCGCTCGCAAACTTAGATGGAGAACGGCGGCATTGTGTTAGGGGACGGGTCAGTTCCCCAAGAGCCTCCCCAGCTGTGGATCACAGCATCTGAAGGAGGGGGTTGTGGACTGGGAGTGGGATAAGTTGGAGATGAGGGGAGAGGAGGGAGGTGAGACAAGGCAATGGCCTCTCAGAGAGAGGTTGGAGAACAGCAACCGTATCAGTCTCCTTGTATCATCCCTTTGCAAGAGGAGATCCAGTCTGGGTTGGATCTCCAGCAGCCACTGGCAGGCGGCTCCTGTGTATTCCAACAGTTTTGTCTCATAAAACTGGGAGAAAACCACAGCTTAAATAAGGCTTAGTATGAAACTCAACAAAGGGAGTCACCGTCAGGATCCTGGAGAATGGAATAGGCAGGAGAAGCAGCAGCAGAAGGGAAGAGAGAACAGAGAAGAGAAGCAAGAAGAGAGAAGAGGAGAGAGAATACTCCCCACCCCGTCCCACTCTCAGACCCGGGCCAAAGACAATGAAGCCTCCACCATCTTTGAGCCCAAGGCGCCTTCTGCTCCCATCCAGTCCCATTGGAGCCAGTCCTCTGTCCCAGGGGGTGCTCTCTCCCGCCTTTCTGTGGCCACCTCAGGTCCTCTTGAGCTTCCTCTGTGCAGACGTTCTGAGCCAGTGGGGCCATGCTTTTGTCCCAGCAGCCCTTGCAGGGATCCTTCCCCTTCCGCGTGTCCTGCCTCCCACAGCAGGCTGACAATGTCTTCAGAAATCCTTTCTTGTCAGAACTTAGAAGAAAGTGCCCGATGAGCTCTGTGTAGTGAAGTAAAGACCCAAGTGGGGGAAAGACTCTTGGAAGTCCCCCAGGAGGCCGGCTCCTCCAGACAAAGAACTCCTGGGGGAGAACGTCTTGAAATAGGCCGGTGCTGGGCAGGGCCAGCTGGGGGATTCAGCCTGGCAGCCCCTGCCCGGCCAGGCCAGTGGGTACTTCCAGCTCCAACCCCGCTGCCGGCACTGCTCTCCCTGAATATTGCCAAGGCCTTTCTCTGCCTCATTTCCAAGTTACCCCGTTTGCATCATGTGTGTACCTCGTTGCAAGCACGTACCGTGTGCCAGGTGCTGTGCTCAGGGCTTTGCAGATATTCTCTCACTCGATCCTGATGCAACTTGTGCTAGTGCTATTCCCATTTGACAGATGAGGGAACTGAGGCAAACTCACCCAGCTGAAGGGTCTGAGGTCTGATTTGCAACGGGGTCACTTCCTTTCCCCGACATGAGCAGAGACCAGCTCCACTTTTTTTGTATTCCCAGCGTTCAGACCAGTCCTCAGCACGTGGTAGGTACTCGATCTGTGCTTGTTGGGGGCCGAGCGTGTCCCCAGGGAAAAGCTAAGCCCTCCTGAGACAGGGTCCAGGCAGCCTGACCTGCTTGCATGGGTGTACTAAGGCAGGCTCAGGTCTTTGTCTTTTCTCCCCCCAGAACCCCTGGGCAGCCCCTGCTCTGCTCCCGGTTCTCTGAGACGGTTCCTGGCTGCAAAGAGGCAATTTCTTTTTTCCATTTCACTTCAGAGCAGGAGAGCTGCCCCTGGAAGCCAGGAACTCAGTTGCCAAGTGGCCTGGGGTCTCTGAAGCTCATTGTTCTCCTTTGGGAAATGGGCACTTGGAGCAGCTAATGGCTCTCCCGGCTCTCAATTCCTCCCTCGTTTGGGCCGATACTCGTTTGGCCTCAGCCAGTTCTAAGGGAAGGTCGGACTCCCGGCTGCAGCTTACAGCCCCCCGCCAGCCTGAGCCTCAGTGCCTCGGTGCCCTGGCTCCCGGCCCAAAGGGAGGCTTGGTGAGCTCCTTGTGGCGCTGTCACAGAAACGGGGGTCAAGAGCCATGGAACGTCCTGGGGATGCCTGGGGCCAGGCGGCCACGACTCCCTGAGGACAAGGCTTGTGCCACCCGCTAGCTCGGGGCCCCAGAGCTCACACCCATTTCTGGGGGGCAGCGGGGGCGGGGCCGTGGGAGCCCCAGAGGGCGGCCCAGAATCCAGGGCTCTGATGCGCTGGTTCAGCTGAGAGCGTGGGGGGGGGGGGGGGGCTGATAAGTGATGGCCCATGAGTGTTGTGGAACATTATTGTTCTGCAAGAAACAACCGGCAGGAGGGTTTCAGAGAGGCCTGGGGAGACCGACAGGGACTGATGCTGGGGGAAGGGAGCGGAGCCAGGAGATGGCTGTGCGGGGCAACAATAAGGTTATAGGGAGATCAGTTCTGACGGATGCGGCTCCTCTCGGCAAGGAGGTGCTTCGGGGCCGTCCCACGGAGGGAGCCGCCCGCACCCGGGAGAGCTGGGGGCCGGTGAGACACCACGTGTCCTCGCTCTCCCTGCTGTCCTTTGCCGGCCTTTTGTTTTCTTCATTTTCGTTCTGGTTTGATTTGATTTTTCTTGTGCAGCGCGATCACTGTGAAAATCTGTGTGCACACCTGGGGCTTATTGGACGACGGGCTATCTGGGAGGGGGGGAGAGGGGGCGACCCCGAGGTTTTGCAAGGGCTGATGGTGCAGAATCATCTGTGCATGTGTTTTGAAAACTAAGAAGCTTTAATTACAGAAGGAATCAGTGCTGTCTCCTAGGCTGGGAGCACCGCTGCTCCCTCCTACAGAGCTGGGATAATTACAGTGACTCGGGAGCCAGAAGAGAAGCGGAGGAAAGGGAACAAAGGGAGGCCTCCCCAAGGGGGCCGGGGCTGGGGCCTATTCTGGATCTCTGCGGGAGCAACCAGTGCCCCAAGGACACGTGGGGGCGGGGCCGGTGGGAGGCCTGACCCGCCCCCAGAGAACCCTTTTCCTTCTCCTCCAGACAGAGAAGGCGTCAAGTGCCGGTCTCCTTCCGTCTAAGCGAGACACAAACACGGACCAACGGCCGCCTTGTCGGCCAGGGCCTCGTCCACGTCACCGGCACCTTCTCCCGTCTCAGGCCCCGTTCAAATCCACTCAGCTCCATATACACTGGGCCGCGGGGGGCTTTGAACTCCTCCCCTTTCACTCTCATCGAATCGTCCCTGAGCCCGGTTTTAGTTGCCCCCTGATGCAGAGCCCTGTGTTCACATACAGTCTGTGTCTGTGTGAGTGAGTGTGTGTTTTTTGTGTATGATTTTTTATTTAAGTAATTTCATGAGTGGAAATCTTTGTGAAATGATTTAAAATTGGTTTTTTTTTATTTAATTAGTTTATTTAAAGTATTATATTTTTTATTTTATTATTTTTTAGGGATTTTTTGTTATTATTTTTATTTAATGTTTTTAAATTTAATCTTATGGTATTTAAAATGTAGGTTGTATTTAAAATGAATTTATATTATTTAAAAATTAATTTTAAATGTAAATTATTTTATTTTATATTTTTAAGTAAAATTATTTTTTTACCATTTCTTTCAAAAACCTTTCTCCCACTCAAATCTGGACCCTCCTTTTGGCCTCCCCAGGGCCCAATCTGACCCTGTCCCCAAATGACTTCGGGTCGGGCTCCTGGGAGATTTTCCCTTTGCTTGTTTTTGGCTTTCCCCTTCCCGAAGGACGTCAGCAGGGGCTCTGAGGGCGCCCCTCCTGGAAGCTGGGAGCTGTGGCTGGCCGGGTCCCAAGGCCCCGACTTTGGACGACTCCGCTGCGACTCCCGAGACGCCTCGCACGAGATGCGCCTTCTCCCTTTGGGAGCCGCGGCCTGGGACTGGCGTCCCCGTCTCTGAGTGACAGAACCGGAGACTTAGGCTCAATCGGAACCTTCATTGCGCGGGGCCGCGGGGCAGCGAGGGGACCTTCCGTGGCTCTGCCCTGGGGGATGCACGCAGCCGGGGGCGCTGGGAATCTCCCCTAACGGGGCAGTCCCTGGGGCTCACCCGCCCCCTCCCCTTATCTCACCCGGAGTCTGGTCCGGGCCCTAACCCTAACCCTAAATTCGCCTCCTGCCAAGGGCGGGTCTTGCCCCGCTTCTCTCCCATCGCATAATCGATAGACCAGCAAACCTCCCACGGCAGCCATAAGCAAGCTTTGAGGGGCCACCGGTCCCAGCCGCATCCAGCCCCGGACAAACCCAGGGATTCCAGAGAAGGTAGAGCTGGGGCTCACCCCGGCCCCTCCTCCTTGAAGTCTCCTAGTCTGGGACGGACAAAAGGGCTTTCCCCAAGGGTGGCAAGTCAGTGCTGCCGAGACTCTCTCCCTGACCCCAGTCGCCTCAGAGATCACTCCGGCAGAGATGGAATGTGGGCTGGGAGGTGACGGTGAGAGACACAGCCGGGGAGACCCCGTCAGAGGCCGCCCGCCCTGAGCCATCCCCATCGCAACCCTACCAGGGCTCAGTTTCCAGGGGATGATCAGGATGCAGCCGCCCTGAACCGAAGCTCCATCACTTTTTTCCCCCATCACTTTTAAGAATGGAAATGAGTCCTGTGACTGAAAACTTTCCCGGCTGTGGAGGAGGGAAGTGTCTCCACCATTTTTTTCCAGCCTAGCGCAGATCCTTTGGAAGGTGAGTGGAGCCGAGAGTCTGGGGCCGGTCCCGAGGAGGAGTCCCGATGAGGCTTCTTGCGGTGCCGCCTGTGCCGGCAGTCGGACCAGACAGCCTCGGAGGTCCCTTTCAGTTCTAACGGCATCGTCCTCCCAGGTAGGAGTCTGGAAAGCTTCCTCAAGCATCTCAGACCTCTCCACTTAAAAGGATTTTTCACTTCATATTTCTATATTTATTTAGACAGACAGATCTCTTCCTTTCTAAGCGCTTGTAAGACGCGCTTCTGATGTTGACCAACAAGAACAGGTCCCAGACTCAGGGGCCCCAGGACTGCAAAGGGAAGGAGTTGGGACCCCCTTATTATCCTAACAAATGACTTAAGAATTCTTCTTCCTCCCGAAGAACCCAGTGGTTCCAAATGGTTCCAAGCTTCCAAGGAAGCCCGCCCCAGGATTGTGCCTCGTTTGGAGTTTTTGCTTGGGTAAAGCCCAAATTTTCCTCTCGGCTTCCATGTCCCCTCTCTGGGAATTTGCCAGAAGGTCTCAGACCTGGTCCTCCCGGGAGCCCGAAGGTGGCTGTCGTGTATCCCTGAGCAATCAGTCCCTTCCGCCTTCAGCCTTGCCTGCAAGACTTGCTTTTGGGTCCCCTCACCACGCTTCCCCTCTGGCCTTGATCTCTTGTGGAGCGCGGGGCTGCTTCCCCAAAGTCTAGGCTTGAACTGCACTGTTCTGGCCGCCATGTCACCTGGGGAAGCCCACTGGATTCTGTGTCCCCAGGGTTGGAGGGTGGGTGGGAGAGGCATTTTCCTACATCCTTGAGGCTGAAAAGTTCCTTGTCTCCTCTGCCCTTTGGGGTCATAGAGACTGGGATGGAAAGAAGTGTGGTTGGAGCACTGTCCCTCCTCAGAGGCTCCATTTCTCCCCCAGAGGCTCCATCTCTCCTCCAGGGGGTCCATCTCTCCTCTAGAGGCTCCATCTCTTCTCTAGAGGTTCCCCCAGAGGTTCCATCTCTCCCCCAGAGGCTCCATCTCTCCCCAAGGGGGTCCATATCTCCCAGGGTCATTCTCCCCCAGAGGCTCATCTCTCCCCAGAGGCTCATCTCAGAGGCTCCATTCTCCCCCCCCAGAGGCTCCATCTCTCCTCTAGAGGCTCCATCTCTCCCCCAGGGGGTCCATATCTCCCCGAGGGGGTCCATATCTCCCCCAGAGGCTCTATCTCTCCCCCAGAGGCTCTATCTCTCCCCCAGAGGCTCCATCTCTCTCCCAGAGGCTCCATCTCTCCTCCAGGAGGTCCATCTCTCCCCTAGAGGCTCCATTTCTCCCCCAGAGGCTCCATCTCTCCCCCAGGGGAGGCTCTGAAGTTTCCAGTTGCCAGTGGGTAGGCTGGGTGACCTGAGTGAGTGTGTGACTTGTTCCCACTCATCCCGAGGTATGGGAGAAACAGCCAAGCCCTTTCCCTCGCTGTCCCAGGCACTCCACACCCCATTCCTCCTTTACATACAAGAGGAGCCCTTCCCAGTGACAGGCTTTCAGAGAAGCCCCTTCCCTCCTTTGCTCCTGAATCCTGAATGGGATTCCCCAGCTCTGGTGGGCAAAGAGCCCACTTCTGCACCCCCTCTCACAACCATCATAAAAGCCCAGGAATAGACTCCAGGGACAGGTTTTTAATAGGAAGTGTGGGAAAGCCACAGTGATCTATGATTGCTGCAGTGCACAGGTGACCCATCAGCCCCGTTGGCAGAGTCCCTAGCGGATCCCTTCCTTGTGCCCTTTACTCCAGACTGGCCGATTATAGAAAACACTTTCACTGCAGGTTGAGCAAGAAGCCCCCGGGTCGTCTGCTTTATGAGCTTCTGGCTTTCCCAAGCTAAGTTATGCCTCTCCGCCAGTTATGCCTCTTTGTGCATTTATTTGGCCCGGAAGCTCGCAGAGCTGCCTCCCTGGTGGCTTCGGTGGGACCCAGAGCTCTTGATAAGTGAGAATGGCTTCACTCCGTGGCCAGTGGCGGGGAGGGGGTAATGCTTCCAGCCGCCGAGGCTGGGGATGCTTCCCTCGCTCTCTTGCCCCCATGCCTGGCACTCTCAGGGAGGGGGGCGGAGGCACCTGAAACCCAGCTGGCCTCGGGCGGACTACCACGCCACGTGCAGCCCCAGGGCTGTCCAGCATTTCACATTCACTAAGATCCGGAATCAGGAAATCCACGGTGGCCCCAGTTAGCTAAAAACTTGGGGGCTCACACAGAGTGACAGGATTCTCCCAAGTCTGTGGCAAATCCTTTTCCCAGGATTCCTTGGAAAGGACTTGGGCAGCTCCCAGCTCAGGCCCCCCCCCCCAAGCTGCCTGCCCTCCCCCAGCTCAGACAATTCCAGCACACCCTGGGTTGACCAAGTGCTCCCTCAAGGCCCCGGAGCTACAGGTCTCCCCTACCCTCAGGGAGCTTTTGATTGACCCCCCCCAACCCCTCCCATGGGCACAGCTCTCACCACTGGCGTGTTTCACCCTGACTGGGGTGTTTCTTCCCACCCTGAGCCTAAATCTGCTTCCCCCCCACCAGATTCTGCCCTTTGGGGTCAGGCAGGACAGACCTAACCCCTCCCCCACAGCATCGCTGGAGATGGCAGCTGACAGCCCCCCCCAATTGTCCCCTCAGACTTTATGGGCATCAGGGCAAACCCCACGGATCCCCCCTGTGCCAGGGTCCTCCCTGCCCTTGTGGTCACACCAAGGGGAAGCGATGAGACAGAGGGGGGAAGGGCAGGCGGCCCTGCACGCGCCCCCCCCACCCTGTGCCCCCAACCCTGGAAAGCACTCACTTGAAATAGAACAAGATCCCAAGGGAGCCGAGGAGGGAGGTGATGGACAGGGCGTGGCCCACCAGCGCCATGTAGTAGAGGATGTACGCCACCTGCAAGAGAAGGGAGCCGTGGCCAAGGTCTGCCCGCCCCGCCCGCCCCAGCCAGGCCTTGCCCTTCGGGGCCGACCCCGACCCCAGCCCTGGCCCGGGACGCCCCTCTGAGGTTCGCACACCCGAGACTGGTGCGTTATTGTGCGGGCGGGACATGCTTGGAGCACGCCCACGGCCCTGGTGGTGGCCCCGGGGGAGCCTTGGCGGCGGGCACGGGCCGCTGGGCCCTGGGCAGAGCCCTGAATGGGAGGGCGAGGGCTGGGTGAGGTGGGTGCTCCTCAGTGAGCCTCCCTCCTCCCCAGGGCCTGTCCATTTCTTCCTGCACCTGGGCCTCCCAGGCTTAGGACCAGCTTGTTCTTTCCTCCCCGGGGCCCCCTCCATGGCAGTCTCTGGGGTCATAGCTGCTGGGGGAGCTGCGCCTGGCCCAGCTGGCCTTATACCAGCACCTCACGGGGGGAGGAGAAGGAGGCCCGCCCTCCTGGGGCTCCCCGGTCTGCCTTTGGCTTCCGAGGCTCCCTTAAGGCCGGCGCTGGCTCAGCACAGACCGGACCCCAACGTCCTGGGAGGAAGCTCATCTTTCTAAAAAGGATTAAGGCCCTTCCCCCCTCAGGACCCAGCTCCCCCCCTCAGGACCCGGCTCCCCCCCTCAGCCCTCCCTCTCCTCCGTAATCGGCTCCTCCCGGGGAGTTGTGCCTGGCCGGCACAACCGCTGTCGCCCTCACGCTGGGGGTTCCGGTGCCCGGAGTCACAGCTCTGCACAGGCCGGTCAGGGGGCCAGAGGACGGGGCTCCGGCCCTGCTCAGGGACACGTGGCCAGTCGCCACTCGGGGAATGGCTCTTGGGGGGGATCCGCTGCCACGGAATCATTGCTTTGTCTGAAGGTAACAAGTGTCCGAGTGAATAGTATGTTTCCTCTAATGATGCATTTCTCTCATCATTCTTGGTGGAAGCCGTCGAGGAGTGGCCGCTGCTCCTCCCCGAGACCTCAGGCCTACAGCCGCTGCGCCTGAATCCCAAGCAGCCCCAAGAAGCGGCCGAACCCCCAGGGCGTGTGTCCACAGTCACTGTCCACGGCTCTCCCCAGAAGCACTAGGAGGCTGAGCTCTTCTCAGCAAGAAGTGACCCGAGAGATTCCAGCAGGCTTGGGATGGAAAAAGCCCCCCCCTCCCCGACGTACGGAGGCCGAATGGGGGTCAGAATGCGGCATCTTCACCTTTGGCACAGGCTTTTTCCTTCTCGTTTCCCCTTTGGTTCTGACTTTTCTTTCACAACATGATGACAATAGACTCGTGTTTAAAAACATCCCCACTAGAGGGAAGGTGTCCGGTCCCGGGCCGTGATCGCCGTGACGGTGTCTGTGGCTGGGGATTCTCATGGCTGGGATCTCACTTCAGCGCTGCCTCCCAGGAGTCCAGGTTGGACGGGGGTGGGCTCAGAGACGAGCTGCCCAATTCGCCCTCGTCCCCCCGAGATGGTGCCGGCCCTGACTTTTGCTCTAAGCTGTGAGGGCTGAGTCAGGCCCGTGCCTCCTCCGACTGTTCCCCCCTCAGTCCTTGGCCCCCTCCGCTCAGCCCGGACGGCCCTCGATGGCTCCCACAACCTGTCCAGATCTCCTCAGAAGCCTCCTTTTGTGACGTTACAAACACCAGGCTTCCGAGTCAGCCCCGGCCCATGGCTTCTTTAATTCCTTTATTCCAAACCCCGTCCTCCAGCCCACGGGGCATCAGACCCTGTGTACGCTCGCTTTGGCATGGAAGGCCCAAGCAGGGGAGGGGGGAGCTTGGTTTGGGGGGCTCGCCAAGGGTGCCCTGGCTTCTGTCCCCTCTGCAGCGGGGCCGCAGCCCCCTCGTTCCTGCCAAGGGAGCCACCAAATGTGAGGCTTCTTGCACTTTCCCACCCTGAGGGGATCCCGCCCTCCTGTCCCTCCCCCAGCGGCGGCTGCAGCAGCTTTCCACCTCTTCTGGCCCGAGAACGCCCAGTTCTCCCAGGAAGACCCTGCCCGTGGGGCCCGTGGTCAAAGATCTCTTGGGCGACCCATTGTTGCTACATGGAACGTGCTAAATCTGTGGCGAGTCTTAGCCTTCTTCGCATCCGGATTTCTTTAAAGGGCTCCTGTGAGGAGAGTCCTTGCTGGGCTTTGTGGGCAGCTGATCCCTCATGCTCCTGCCAGGAGGCACCAGGGAAGCGGGCACGGGGAGGTGCCGCTCCTGCCAGGAGGCACCGGGGAAGCGGGCACGGGGAGGTGCCGCTCCTGCCAGGAGGCACCGGGGAAGCAGGCACGGGGAGGTGTCCTGCCAAGGGGCTGGCTCTCTTGGGTTCGTTCCGTCGGTTCCTACCACAGCAGTCTCAGGCCGGCATGTGGGGAGCTGCCATTCGAGGTGGCCTGAAGCCCGTTGTGGGGAAGGTGGTGCACTCGACCAAGGCGCCCGGTCGCTTGTGGCAGGTTACTCAGTAGGTGACAAGCATCCAGCCAGAGCAGACTGGCCCGACACGGCTCTATTCAGAGGAGGACCACAGACCATGTGCCGGGAGACTGTGGGCTCTGGACCCCGCAGCCCAGACCCCTGTGCAGTCCGGGCCGGGAGGCACTCAGGACCTCCACTACCTCAGCCAAGGATTTCTTCTGAATAAAAACAAAACTCCCTCCTCCTTCCCCCAACTCTGGACAGCCCAGAAAGCCCACAGTGTTTCCAGGCCAGACTCAGGGCTTGGGATACTGGGTAGGACGGGACTGAAGTCCTGCTGCCGTCCCCAGGAGCCGCCAAGGGGCTTGGATGCCGGGAATGACCCCCACCAATTTTTCTCTCCATAGGCAAAGTATGTCCCCCACTCTTCCCAGATCTCAGAAGGCCAGGAGCCCCTCTGCTGTTCCCAGGGCTCACGTGGGCTTGTTCCTCTCCCGGGCAAACTTGCTGATGCGCGTGGCTCAGGCTTCCCAGGAGAGGTTGTGGAGGGAGGGGGAGAGGGCTGTGCAGTCCAGGAATTTGGTGCTTCCCTCCACCGCTTTGGGCATCTCTAAGGCAGATCTGGCTTAGTGGGCAGGGGGAGGGGACTTCCGTCTCTTCTGACCCTCAGCTGGAGGGCAGGCAGTGGCCCGGGAGCTTCCTTAGAGCCCTGGGAGGCTCAGTCCCTCCGGCCCCTTGGTCACTGCCCATCCTTCCCACTGAGGGCTCAAGTCCCACCTTTCCACCTGTTAGGGGCTGGAGCTGAGCTCACCTTCAGCTTCTCTGACGTGAAGGAGTTGCACAGGGTGTAGTTGGACCATGTCCGGTTACTCTCGGGATGCTGGAACCAGTTCCCATGCTCATCGCAGTACTTGGAGGCCTGTTCTGCAAAAATGGAACCCAATAGGAACTGTAAGTACCAGGAACCCAGGAGGAGGAAGCTGGTCCGCTCCAAGGGCGTTTGGAACACACGCTGCTTCCCACTGGACCGGGGAGACACCATCCTGTGCTCCTGAACCAGAGACTGGGGGTCAGCACCAGGGACAGCAGCACCCTGGTTGGGACCTTCTTTGGGACTGCCCCTTCTCGGGACAAAGACAGGGATCCCGAGGATGTAAGAGCTTGTTCCCCTGGCCTCTCCCTTCTCTGAACCTGTAATCATTCCCCTTCTTCCTGGAAAGAACTCTGGAATGAAACTCAGAGCAAAAACTGCCACTCAGTGCTGCTGGTTGGACTTGGGGTTCCCTGGGGGTCATCGTGGGGACCCTGCCTTCGAGACCGTCAGAAAGGCCAGCCACCTGCTCGGACCCTGCCCTGTCAGACCAACATCTGCCCTCTCAGAAAAGGGAAGCCGGTTCTCCAGGCCGAGGCGCTGACAGGAGGCCGGGGTGAGGTTGCCGTGACAACGAGATGCAGGCTCAAGCAGTGTCTGGGATGGGGAAGCAGCTGTGCCCACTCACAGATGATGGAAAGGGCACAGAGCGAGCTTGGGGAGGGGGCAGCCCCCGTGCTATCGGGATGGCTTTCAGAGGGGAAACCAAAGCAAGCAGCCACCAGCTCCTTGTCTTTCAGCAAGGGAAGGTCACAGCATCCCATGCTTCTGCTGGCACCCTGGGGTGTTCTGGGGGACAGAAGGCCCAGCAGCTTTCCCCCTTCTGTGTCTCAATCACTCCCCAGACCATCTGAATCTCCTCAGCCCAGACTTGGCAGGGAACTCATGGCACCTATCTGAACCCGACCGAAATCAGTGTCTTCTCCATAAGGTGCTTGCCTAGTGTCCCCACTCTCTGCTCCAGTGGCAGGAGCCCCCTGAATTATCTCCTTCAGTATGGGGATAGCTCTCCTCTGGGGGACGCCTGCCCAGGTCTCTAGCCTAAGTCTGCTTCCTTTACCTTCCTTTACCTGTTGGATCAAAGTCGGGGAAGTAGTCGGGACAGTTCTGCACAGAGACCTTCCCAGCAGGTGTGTCGTCCCAGCAGAGCCATCCATCCCATGTGCGGTTACAAAACAGACCTAGCAGGGGAAAAAGAGCAAGGTTGGTCCCGGCCCCTCCAGAAATCCTGCTGCCCTCAAGGAAGACAAATGCAGTGGCTAAATGGTAGGATGGAGTCATGTTTATCTGGAGACACCGTGTCTCCAGCAGACTTCCAGCAGCTCCTTATTGTACCCAGGGATGCACTGGGGCCCAAGTTCCCTGGAGGCCCAACCATGGGGATAGCCATGGCTCCTTCCACTCTGACCTGCCCCTTCCTCTGGGAATTCAGGCTTGAGGTCAGGATGGCTTTGAGGATGAATGGGCACGGATCCAGTAGCCTCTATTTCAGCTCTAAATACCCCCAAGAGACCCCACTATGACACAGGGGACCTCTTCTTGAGGGGACTTCTTCTTCTGGGTGATGTCTCTTCATTTTTCCAGTTCTACAATTTGGGACCAGGAAGAGCAAGGCTCATGACAACCCTTCCCAGATTTGCAGGGGGCTCCCTGTCCCACAAGCCTCTGCCCCAGAGGAGCCGTGTTCTTTCTGTTGGTGCAGTCAAGATCTCTGCTAAGTGACCCTGGCAGGGAGATACTCCAGGCCCCATCACCCCCTTTTACCCAGGAGGGAACTGAAGATGGAGGGGAGTTTGGTGACCCTGGATGGCTTTCCATCTGCCCATCTGTCTGTCTCTCTCTTTGTGATTCCTTCCCCCCCCCCAAAAAAAAAATGCCAGGCTTGATTCAGATTTGCAAGAAGCTGTCAAGCTGAATTATGTTGAAAAACAAAAGGAGATTGTAGGGAAGGGGAAAATCTGGAACTCAAAATCCTAATAAGATGCATGTTGAAAACCATCTCTACATGTAATTGGAAACAAAAATATATCAGTAAAAGATGAGTGAAAAAAGAAAAACAAAGGGAGATAACTTGGAGTTACAAATAAGGAAAGATGCTGCCCCAACCCATGGGTCTGCCTGGAACATGTGCTTTGTGCAAGGGTCCAACCACAGCTTCCTGGACAAGAGAGGAGACATGTCCTCCTGTTTCCTCCTGACTGGACTCCTCTTTGCAAGGCTGCCCTCCTTGTGTCCTTTGGGCTAAGGAGCAGAAGGACTTGGGCGGAGGAAGCCTGGACACACCCCCTGTCCCCAGTGCCTCCTGGACCTGCCCCAACCCCCCACCCCCACCCTGCCCAAAGGCACAATGGGCAAAGGATTGTAGCCACTATGTCCCAGGAGCCGTGGGGGGCTGGAAGGAGGCTTCTGGCTTCTGAATCTTGGTGGGGGGGATCTGGGGCAAGGGAAGGATATCCTGGGAGCTCAGCCAGATGTTCCAGGCCTGATCTCTGAGAACGTGGGGGGTGGGGTGGGAGGGAGGCCAGATGGAGGAGTGACAGGCCCTGGCCCAGACCCTTGGCCCATTTGCCTCCCAAGGTTACCTGTCTTTTGGTAGGGGGGCTTGCTGTTCATTTGCTCGAAGCACTTGAACTGAGCATCCACGATCTTCTGACGCTCCGGCGAGACATCTGTGATGACCTCAGGCTCTAGGGTGGGCTCGGAGTCATTGAGAGAGGAGGCCAGGCCGGTGGACAGCACCTGGATACAAGGGGAGGGCGGTAGTTGGCGGAGGGTGGGAGCAGAACGGGCCTAGGAGACTCCCCGCCTTCCCTCCAGGATCTCTAAGGCGTCCCTAGCCAAGGAAGGAGCCCTGTCCTGGGACAGAAGCCGCTGGTCTACCCTGGCAGAGGGCACATGGTCGCCCAAGGAGGGGTAACCCACGGAGGGGTAACCTGTGGAGGGGTAACCCGCTGTCGCCCCCACTCTTGCCCGGCCGGGAGGGGGCTGCTTGGTCTATGACAGTCTTGCCCTTGGGACAGCTCAGTGGAGGTGTCCCTGCCCCCCCGCCCCCAGGGGAAAATAAAGGCAGGGGATGGAATAGTGAGGAAGAGGAAGGCTGGTCAGGCTGGGTGGCCCGAGGGATAGTGCTTGCTATGCAAGGAGCTGAGGGACAGCTGAGGTTGTGAAGGTCTGCGACGTCCCAAAGGACTTTGTCTTTCATCCTGGGGATCAGAGGAAGCTGCGGGGGAGGGGACGAGGAGATAACGGGGTCAGCTGTGGAAGGTTGTAAGGGTCCATGAGAAAGGTCAGGCAAGCGCAATTGGGATGTAAGTAATGGTCTCGAGGTCCCTGGATGTGACTGGGGATGAGTACATAGGGACTTCCTTCGTGGGTGGGACCTCCAGCTGCAGCGGGGATCCTAGTTACTCTGACATCGCGTCAAGTTCTGGGTGTGATCATCATCGATTGGCTTGTGCCTGTGGACCCTACATAAGCCCAGAGAAGGAGGGACTTGACCTCCCTTTTTCCCCTGGAACTTGGCCCTGGGGAGCGATACCGAGGTAGTGCAGAGGTTGTGGAGCGAGGTGTAAACCTCGAGAATGAAGTCTCGGGAGCCTGTTGTGCTCAAACTGTGTCCATATGAGAGTGGCGTGGGATCCTGGAGGCCACAGAACAGAGGGAAGATTTACTAGCGTTTCTCTGATTAGGCCCAGGAACCAGGATCCATTAGTGGTAGTTGAGTGCGATGATAGCACTTTACAGGGCAAATGAGCATGATCTCTAAGGGACTGTGGCCATGCTGGCCACCCCTCCCTGGCCTCCAGCCGGCTTTAGGAAGGAACAGATGCAAGCGACCCCGGTGGGAAAAGCATCTCCCCTGCAGCATAGGCCCTTTCTCCCCTTGAGGAAACAGGCCTGAGTGGGCGTGACGGTCTTCTGGACCCCTGCTGAGAGCCCCCTGGGTCACTGGGAGCCTCTGCTCCTCTTCCTGGAGAAGGGGCTTCTTCTGGCCCCTCTGGCCTTTCCAGCTGGATAGCCACCCCCCGATAGGACAGGCAGCTGTTTCTTTCTGGCTTTCCTGGGATGTTCTCCCTTTAGTCTGCTTTGCTAAAGGCTCCTTTAAAGCACAAGGGCCGTTTCCAGGGAGGGACAAAGACAAGGTTGGCCCAGCTCCCCGTGGCTGCCCCTGATCCCATGGCTGGGGGTGGGGACAGACGCTGCTCCGTGGCCTGCCCGGGGGGCCCCTCTGCAGTGTCCCATGTGGCAGTTTAGCAGCCATACGCATGATGTCATTCCCCAGAGCTCCAGCCAATGATATCACGCCTATGACCGCCAAGCCACTGCCTGGCTGCCGTGCAGGGGACGCGGGAGCCATCGCTTGGCGGGTTCCCAGCGTGTGACGAGGGCAGAGCCAGAGCTGGTCAGTGCCCAAGGTCCGTCCAATCCTGGGGCCTGGGAGCCTAGGGCTGGCAGGGAGTCCCCCGGGCACTGGGGATTCTGCCTCAAGGATCCTGGTCCCAGTCTCAGAACCGCATTTTCCTGGACGTGGAGACCATCAGGCTCCCAGAATCCCAGAGCTGGAAGGGTGGGCACCGGACCCAGGGGAGCCTCGGGGAGTTCACTTCAGGCCCCTTGGGAAGGTGGTGGACCTTCCTCCAGAGAGTGGGGGTGGGGAGGGGCCCTTCTGGGGCGGGCTCCAGTCTGGGAGAGCCTCAGGGGTGGGAATTCTGCCGCCTCCCACTCTGCCTCTGCCTCTGTGACAACCCCCCCCCCAAGTTGTCCCTGTGTCTGTTCAAGCCCCAGAAGGATGTGACAGAAGAACATCAGACCAATGTGATCTCGTCAACCAAACAGACTCGTGGAAAACGTTTGGTCCAAGGTGGCTAAAATTCATAAATGAACTCCCACTGCGACAACGCCGATGGCATGGACCAGGGAGGGGGACGCCCCCAACTCGCCCACTGGGCACAGACACTACCTTAGCCCGGGTCACGTCCCACAAGCCTGAGGTCCCCGGGCTCGAGTTCCAGGCTGGGTGTCCCCAAGGGCAAGGAACAGAAGCTGAATCCAAGATGCCGGGAGCAGCAGGAAGGCGACCCCCCCAGACCCCCAAAGTCCTTTGTGGTGCTCAGGGAGCCGTGGAATTATCTCAGTTCTTAGCAATGTTTAGAGCAAATCAGACTTGCCTGGAGCAGGTCGGAGAACTCATTTAACTCCCAGATGAGGGGCCTAAATCTTGGGGGTCAAAAGTGCACGGTCTGCCTTGCTGAAAACTCCTCAGAGACCCCCCTGGGAAACAGTAGTTGAGAAACAGGGCCTTACAGGGAGCCTCATCTCCTGGTGGGGAGCCTCACCCCTTTATGGGGAGCCTCACCTCCTTGTGGGGAGCCTCATCTCCTGGTGGGGAGCCTCACCCCTTTATGGGGAGCTTCACCACTTTATGGGGAGCCTCGCCCCCTGTGGGGAGGCTGGCCCGTAGGTGAGCTGCTTTCAGTTGCCCTCCACACTTTCCCATTCCCTTTTGGAGAATTTTCCCTAGGGGCCTGCCGGACCATCTAGGCCCTGATCGTGGTTGGGCTGAGCCTGCTTCCTTGGGTAAGCCCAGCACGGCTCAGTGCAGAGTGGTCTGCGCCCTGTTTTCCCATGTCCGTTTGGGTAAGAGCCTGGAGTCTCCCCTGCCCACACTGTGGTACTTGGACACGGGTGCCCAAAGAGACTCCGTGGGAAGTCTTGCCCCGCTGGCCAGCGGCCCAAGCCCACACTAGGCCAGGCTGCTCTGCCCAGGCCAGGACAACTGCTGCGGGCACTAAATCATCCAGCTGGCCAGCGGGCGTGGGAAGAGCAGGGCTGCGAGGGCCTGGAGCGGGTCAAATGACCTCAGCACCCGCTCTGGAAAATCCTATTCCCTGAATGCAGCCGGATGGGCAGAGGGGAGTCTGGGAACAAAAAGGCTCAGAAAGCCCGGGAGAAGCTTTCCCGAGAAACACCCTGGGGTGAGGAGCAAGGTATGCGGGGCCAGGCTAGCCCCGTCCTTCAGGGCCAGGTTTCTGTGGTTCTGGGGCCAGGCTCAGGGGCCCCTCTGGAGACTAGACCAGCCCCTTCCTTCTGGGGCCATGTGGTTCTCGGCTGGGTTCCCAGGTTCCTTCTGGGCCAGGCTCATGTGGTTCTAGGACCAGGGTCGGGGGCTCCTCCTGGGGCCTTAATCCAGACCCTCTCTGCCCACCTTTCCCACCACGGTCAAAGGACAGCCATCTTTCTCATGAAATGGTCCCTTCAGAACAAACCCAGCCCAAGCCCCATGCGGCCCCTTCCTTTCACACCTGGCCCGATGCTGGAGCTGCCGGTGGGTTTGGCTCATCCTCTAGTTAGTGGCCAACTGGACCTTCCTGCAGGTCGGCGCCCATCAACAAAATCCTTTGTCCAGTCCTCCTCCCCTGGCCCTCCCCTTCCTCCCACTGTGCTCCCCTCCTCCCTCGCCACCCCCTCCCCAGCCCCTCTCCCCCCAATCGTCTCGTGGCTCCCTTCAAGACTCTGAGTCCCTCCCCCTCCCCCAGGACCTCCCCTCTGGTTGCCCCTTGTCTCTCCCCAGTGGCTGGGGAGCTCCTTGAGGACCTGGTGGCCTTGGCCCTTTTTGGGTAACTCCACTGTTCGGCACCGAGCCAGTTCTGCTGCTGGACGGAGGACGGACGGACAGAGGGATGGACGGAGGGACGGATGGAAAGGAGGGGCTGAGTCTGAGAAGGTCAGAGGAGCCAATGGAAAGTCTTGCCTTGGGATCCAAACGTCACTGTCACCAGCGTAAGCTTGAGAAGCATCCTGAGGGAGCAGCTCTAAAGAAGAGGCGGCCTTCACTGGGCTTCAGCCTGGGGGCGGGCCCCAAAGTATCTGTCCTGCTGGGCTCAGTTCTGAACTTTCCAGAGGTAACAGGGAGGTGGCCGCTTCCGGGCCCCTTCCTGAATCGGTCCTAGCCACGCTCCCCTACACTTGGTGGGTATGTCCCGTGTCCCCCCATTGGATTGTGAGTTCCTCAAGGGCAGGGGCCGCATCTGCTTCTGTTCATGTCCAGACTGTGTGATAGCCCTTAATATACTTCTTCATTTGTTTGTTCGTTCATTCATCTGTTTGTTCATTGGTTCATTCATTCATTCATTTGTTCATGTGTTTGTTCCTTCCTTCATTCACACGAGTGACTCATCCCGCTTGGCCCAGAGGCCCGGACTCTGGGCACTAAGTGTGGAGGCCCTTAGTGGAGAAGCCTGCATTGCCCTGGGGCACCTCAGCAGGGTGCGCCCTCCCAGAAGCCCCCAAGCAGCCTTTGGCAGACCACCCGCTGGGCACGGTCTGGGGGCCCCCTCAGGGGTGGGTGGGCCTGAGTGGCTGCTGCCTCCCATCCAGCTTGGGGGTCTTGGGCAGACCCCGGCCGCCTTGCCAATGACCTCACGGGTTAATTGATGATGGGGGTGGGCAGAGGCGGGGCTGGGACCCCCCATTTTTTTTGCACTTACGGTGAGAAGGACAGCGCCCAAGAACTTCTCCATGGTGAGTCTCCCAAGGTCGCCGATTCTCCTGGAAGGACAAAGAGACAGGCAGCTGTGAGCAAGGGCTCCGTCCCCCACCTTTTCCTTCTGTTCTTTTGGTCCCTGAAACCTCTGGGCTCCAGGGCTGCCTCCCAGCCCCCCGGGGAGCCTCTGGGGCCCCAGAAGGGGAGCCCCGCCCTCCGACCAGCTCTCCCTTTGTCTGTTATCTGGAAGCTCCTGGTGGAGGAGGGAGAGCAGGTAGCGGCCCCCACCCCCGCCGGAAGGTGGCCGGGTCCTGCCCAGCGTCAGCATCTTGGGCAGCTCTGGGATCTCCCTGAGCTGCGACGGCCGCCCCCTCCTGGCCGGCTCTGCCCCCCCTTCAGAGGCCTCTCTCTCTGACACCCCCGACATTGCGGGGCCCTCCCAGGGCCGGGGAGGCCACAGCGGCCTCCCCCTTGGAGGGCTCAGCCGGGCGGGAAGGAGGCCGGGTCCCTGCCCAAGGGCCGGACGCTTCAGGTGGGGAGGAGAGCTTCTGCACTAGCGTTGGCAGCGGGGGCCCCCCAGACCCCGTCCGCTTCGGACTCGGCCCCAGGGTCCCTGCGCCGCAGACGTTCTCTGGGGTTAACAGCGCTGACTTCTGGGAGGGGGGCAAGGCGGGCCCTGGGGCAGGGAGGGCCTGGCGCGCAGTCCCGACCTCCCAAGGGCCGCATCTTTTCCTGCCCCTTTCCGGCCTCCCAGAGAAGGGTGCCAGGGGCTGCACCTTTCCGAGTCCGGGGTCGCCCCCGCCTAAGCCCCTGCCCCGCGGGCTGCCACGTGAGCCGGGCCGGGCCGGTGACATCCTGGGGACTTTCCAGCTTCCGGAGCCGGGCTCCCCCTGCTCTGGCCGTGAGAGCCCAGGGGTGTCTGCACCTGGTGACTGCGAAGGGGCTGGGGGAGGCTCTGCTCCCACAGCCTTGGGTCCCTCTCAGGGCCCTGCCTCCCTCTCCCGCCTGGCAGGGCTCAGGAGAAAGGTGCCCGAGTCAGGAGACCGACCCTGGCCCCATGGGGGGGGCTGAGTGGTCCCCGACAAGCGGCCGGCGCCATCTCTACGGAGCTTCCCCCGGGGGAGGGGGGTCCTGCGGGGCTGGGACTGCAGGTGCGTCCCTTCCTCGAGCTGGGCTTGGACAAAGGCCCCTCCTCTCGGAACCGGGCTTGGCCGACTGCCGCCCGGGGCTTTTTCTCGCCCTGGCAGAACCAAGAGCGCTCTCCCCGGCTGGGCCAGCTCTGCCCCGGGGCCATCCCACTCCGTGGGGCAAGGATGGGAGCCTGCGTGTGGCTCTGGGTGCGGAGGGCTCCCTTCTTTCCAGCCCGTGGGGGCGCGGGCTTTTTGGGGGCTCTCTGTGGCGGGACCGGAGTCCCAGGCGCACAGGGCAGCAGTCGGCCTGGGCCCGAGTGGGGGGGGCTGCTCCCCTGCAGGGCCTGGGGCTCTGCCCCCCACAGATGGCCGCTGAGCGGCTGGGGGAGGGGCACAGCAAGATTTTGCTGCAAACCATGCCCTCGGACCCAGTTCTCAGCACCGAGCTCGGGCAGGGGGGTCATCCGGGAGCACCACAGCCCCCGCCTCCAGAGCCCCGGGGAAAGGGGGCCCTAAGGGCCAGGCGCCACACCACAGGGACCTCAGTGAGGTAAGGAGGAGGACCGTGGCATCTGGGGTCCAGGAAGGGCTTCTCGGAGCAGGGAGCACTGTCCTGGGGCAAGGAGGGGGGGGGGGGGATTCCGAGGGACCTCGGGGCCGGGCCATGGGGAGGGGCCGCGGGGAGGGGCCACAGGGAGGGGCCATGGGGAGGGGCCGCGGGGAGGGGCTCAGGGGCAGGGGCCCTTTGGGAGGGCCATGGGGCAGGACCCCGCTGCTGTGGCCCTGCCGTTCTGGGATGAGCCGGCGGGGGCCCCGCTGTGAAGGGCCCCGGGGTCCCCCTGCTGGGCTGAGGGAGGCTTGGGGCCAGACTTTCAGGGAGAACTGACCCGGGGATGGGACCCTGGCTGCATGTATGGCCTGGGCAGGTGCCGTGACTCAGTTTCTGCAACTGTAAAACGGGGCTCTCCAGGGCTGCAGTGCTCTCCTTGCCCGGCTGCGTGAGGATTAAAGGGAGGTGCATCAAGCGCCCCCCAAACCTCGGGTCCCGGGGCTTTTCTCTCAGGATGGAGGGAAAGACAGGGCTTTGGGGGTCCAGGTGGGGTCAGGCAGCCTCCTCCTCAGGATTTTGGGGGCAGGCCTGTGGTGGGGTCATCTTCCCCCCAGGGCCTCGACGGAGAGCTGAGAACGGTCCCAGATCCCCTCGGCCTCAGTTTCCCCACGGACACCCCGGGCTCCAGCCCTTGGCTCCGGTGGGTGGGACCCGCTCTTTCTCACGGCCCGGCTGGGGGAGGGGGACACAGCTGTGCTTTCTCATCAGGGCTGCTCTTTCCAGGCGGAACTTGGCAGGGCCTCCCGTGCACGTCGCTGCCAATCTGGCTTCCGGAGGCCCGGGCACCCCAGGCGGCCCCCAGCGGGCTTATGGGCCACACTGGCAGGACTCGGGGACCCCAGCCCCCACAGGAGGCAGGCTGCAGGGGGGGGGCAACATGGCTGCAAGCCCGACTCAGAGCCCCCAGAGCCTTCAGCCCCTGCAGATGTGAGCCAGGCACAGCTGGCGAGGGTCTGGCCCCTGAACGCCCGGGACAGACAGACACGGGGACAGACGGACATCGGGACAGACAGACACCAGGACAGACGGACATTGGGACAGACAGACACCGGGACAAATGGATGCCCGGGACAGCTCCCGTTCCCCTCACTGCAAAGCTCCCTGGGCAGCAGGCGGGTCGTCTGGCTGCAGGGACAAGTTGTGGTGGGCCCTGGGGGCTCCCAGCCCCCTGCTGCCCCCTCCCCCAGACTCCCAGCAATCCTGGTCATTCCCACACTTGGGCCACAACTCTGTGGTTTTCGTTGTGACCCCTGATCTCAATGGCCGCGGGTCCATGGGGTGGGGCAGGGGCCAGGGACAGAACTTGAACCCGGTTTCAGCCTGGGCGGGTCACAGGGAGCCTGGCGGGGGTGGGGTCAGGGTGCACTCCACCAGGTCACTGAGTGCCCCCCAAGCCCAAGTCCCTTCCAGGGCAGGAGAAGACACGTTCAGCTTCTTCAGACAAACGCTCCCCAGGAAGCCCCGGGGTCAGGGGGCCTAAAATTCCCCCCATGTGACGCATGTTGGAAACCCTGAAATGTCCCAGGGCCCAGGGGCGGGTCCCCTCATGCCCGCAGGGTTGGGCGTGGGAGCCTGCGCAGCCCAGGCCAAGAAAGCTTCGCTCCCGCCCCTGGCTCCTCCAAAGGGTCTGGCCCCCCAGCCCTGGCCAGCGTCTGCTCCCCAGGATCAGCCGGGGTCTGAGCTGCCCCCAACATGCAGGCCAGACCCCCTCGGCGGCTGCCCCTGACCCGTGGCCCGGACTCCCTTGGCGGCAGCCCCCAGAGGCACTAAGGTTTTCCAGGTTCACGCCTGCTGGGACCATATATCCCTATAGAGGTGGACAATTTTGCCCCGGGAACATCCGAGGTCGGCCCACAGTCAGTCGGCCAGAGGCCACAGCCCTGCTCCTGCTGCCTTTCTGCCCGGGGCTCTCCCTCTCCAGGGCCATCTGCCTTTGGGGTAATGAGGGCTGTGGCCAGAAGCCCCTCAGGTCCTTGCCAGCTTCCTTTCTCCCCCCCTTCCTCATCTCTCTGCAGACCAGGAGGCCCCATCCCCAGGACTGGGCCCATTACTCCCCTCCCACCTTCCTAGAGGAGACCGGACCCAGCTGGACTGCAGGAGCTGCCCATGAAGGCCGGCCTGGCTTCCTCAGGCCACGGTTCCCCCACAGACCACTCCTCCCTACGGGCTGCTCCTCCACAGGCCGCTGCTACCCTCCCCCACTACTCCCCCCCGGCCGCTGCTCCCCCTTGCCTACCTCTGGCCCACGGGCAGCACCAGGTGGATCACAAAGGGACGGGTGGACTCAGCTGCCCTCCACACGTGAGAGGGACTCCCCCGGAGCCATGGCAGCGAGGCGAATGGGCGAGGGAGTGGGCAGCAGCATCTCCCCTCTGGGTTCCTGATCCAAAAGAGCTCGTCCCAGTGACCGGCCCCCGAGCCCCCTCTGCCTCCCCCCAACGAGAGCAGGGCCCCCTCCCAGAAGTACGACCACGGGGCCTGGGTACAGACGACTGGATCGACGGCCGGACGGTCTCCGGCTTCCCGGACCCGCGGCCCGAACCCTCGGAGGATGCTGGGAGGAGGATGCGCGCTCTTAATCACATTTGGGACGGAGAGAAGCTGGCGGTTGTGAGTGCCAGCAATTAAGGCAGAACAGGGAGGTGCCATGGCACAGATGGGTTCCCAGCCCCGGGCCTTCCCAGAGAGCTCCCAGGCAGTGCCCAGCTTGTCGGGGCTGGGCTGGGGCCGGGTTTGACGCTGGGAGCCCGGCTCCCTGGGAAGCCGAGGGAAACCCTGCTCTCCCCACGTCCGCCCGCCTGTCTCGTTTGCTTTATGGGAGTCGGGGCCTGGGAGGCAAGCCTTGGGGGTCTTGGCAGTGCCACGGGGAGATGCCAGAGTGATCCTGAGCCGGTGGGGCTCCTCCAAGGGTGCCTCCCTTTCCCCCAGCAGATGAGAACGCCCAGGGCAGGGGGCACGTTGGCGAGGACACCGGCCCACTCCTGTGCTAGGCTGGGCATGCCCACCTCTAGCCGTGTCATGCCCGTGGGTGCTGGGTATCGGGTGGGGAAGGGAGGAGGGCCCCTCCCTCCTGGGCCAGCCCCTATGGAAGGATGTTACAGCCTGAAGCCTCTGTCTGTTTGCCCAGGTCTGGCTGGGCCTGGGGGCCAGGGCCACTGATGAGACCGAGAAGAGGGAAGGTGGGAACCACCCCCCGCCCTTTGTGACTGACTCAAGGGCTTGGCCCCTGGCCAGCTGCCCCTCCCCTCTGGACACTGGGATGGATATCCCTCTGGTGGTTTCTGCCCCCCCCCCCCAGGAAGGCACCCGAGCCCAGCGGCTAGGAGAGGCTTTTGCGCTTCCCATTGAGCCCGGCCCTCCATGCCACCGAAACGCACTAGACCGCCCTAGAGGGCAGCGCTCTGTCTTGCGCCCAGCTGGGAACGGCTCTTGCCCACTGCCCCCGTCCATCCTGGCCACTCACCCTCATCGGGGACTCTGGGTAACAAGCATGGCTTCTGAAGGCAGTGAGCCAGTGATGGAACTGAAGGCGGTGTCCCCGCCCAGAGCCCCCATACCCCCCCACCTTGCACCCTCCAACCCCTGCACCCCCTCAGAGCCCCTGAACCCCCCCAGAGCCCCTGCACCCCCCAGAGCCCCTGCACCCCCTCAGAGCCCCACACCCCCCTCTGTGGAGGGGCCCTTCCTGGCTAGCTCCAGTCTCTACAGCCTAAGTGAACCCCTGAATACCTGAGAAAGAATAAGGTTCAAGGGGAGGGCCAGGCCCCAGGGAAAGGCTTCCACAAGTCCGATGGAGGCCCACGGTGACCACAAGGCCCGACCTGTGCCCACCTGGTCCAGGGGGCATGGCTGGCCACCGTCCGGAGGGACGTCTGCCCCGGCCCCTCTCTGAGGGGCAGCCCAGGGGCTGGGTCAAGCCCTCGCATCTCCCTTGGCAGGGAGGAGGACCTCACAGTGCCTGCAGAAGGCAGCCCCTGGGAGGCCCAGCTCCACAGAAGGGTCTGCAGCTGCCCTTGGGAAGCTGCACCCCCCCCCCGCCGCCCATTACAGACATCCCTGTGAGGATTTTGGCCAGCTCCAGCGGCCAGCGCGGGGCCCAGGGGGCTGGGGGCCATTACGTCTTCATCCGCATTTGCACAAATCCACACCTGGGCTGGCCTCCAGCTCCCGCCTGTCCAGGGGGTCGTGAGCATGGTGCCCTTTGGCCAAGGCGTTTTTGGGGGGCCTGGGTCCCACCCTGAGAGATCTCCCGGTCTGATGGAAGCCCTCATTACCCCAGCCCTCTTGTCCCCCTCGGTCTTGTCCTGGACCTAATTGAACGCGCTTCTCTTTGGCCTCCTCTGACCCTCTAGCCCGGCCTGCCTCTCCTTGCTGCTGACCCGTCTGCCCGAGGAGCCGGCCGCCTACACTGGCCATCCCCTTCCCCAAGCCAGCAGCATTCCCACCGCGACACCCTGACCCCCCGGCCCAGCTGGCCCCTCGCCCAGTGAGACGTGAGCAGCCAAACACGGGGGCTCCTGGGGGAACAAAGATGGGGAATTCAGCCTCCCTTGGGGGGCTGCAAACTGCCGGGAGCACCCAGCAAGGGCTTCATTCCGGCCCGGTCAGTGAGATCCATCAGGGGAATCAGAGCCCTAATTGAGGGCCGGTTCGTCGAGGAGCGGGAAGCGGACACACGGGTCGCATCTCTGGCTAATCACATTGGGCTCGGGCAGCTGGACAAGCTCAGCCACCCTTCCTGCTTGACCCCGCATTCGCCTGGTTATTTATGTGGCCCAGGAGCCAAATGGCGTGGGGACCTTTCTGCTCGGAGCCCTTTGGCCGAAATAGTCCAGAGGGCCTGCATCTCACCCTCTGGGCGGGCTGGCCCCCCTCTGTCCCTCAGATGGGGAGGGGGAGGGTCTGGGAGCGCCTGGGGGCCCGGGGGGTCTCCCTTGGGGACAGTGCCCACTGTCATGGGTGACACGGTGCAGCCCTTGTGGGACTTCCCATCCTGTCTCCTGTCCAAGTAAAGGAGGAGGAGACAGAGTGGAGAGTGTTCAGGGGAGGGGGGAGGAGGAGGGGGAGAGTGCTGTTTGCATATGTGCAGGGGGGGGCCGGTGCTGTATTCATGTATGTGTGGGGGGGCAGTGCTGTATGCATGTGTAGTGGGGGGCTGGTGCTGTATGCATGTGTATGGGGGGGCGGTGCTGTATGCATGTGTGCAGGGGGGCAATGCTATATGTATGTGTGCAGGGGGGGGCCGGTGCTGTATACATGTGTGCGGGGGGGCAATGCTATATGTATGTATGTAGGGGGGCTGGTGCTGTATGCACGTGTGCAGGGGGGGCCGGTGATGTATACATGTGTGCAGGGGGGGCAATGCTATATGTATGTGTGCAGGGAGTGCTGTATACATGTGTGCAAGGGGGGCCAGTGCTGTATGCATATGTGTGTGGGGGCTGGTGCTGCATGCATGTGTGCAGGGGGGGCTGGTGCTGTATGCATGTGTACAGGGGGGGGCTGGTGCTGTATGCATGTGTGCAGGGGGGGGTGGTGCTGTATGCATGTGTGTGGGGGGCCAGTGCTGCATGCATGTGTGTAGGGGGGCTGGTGCTGTATGCATGTGTGCAGGGGGGGCTGGTGCTGTATGCATGTGTGCAGGGGGTGGTGGTGCTGTATGCATGTGTGGGGGGGGGCCAGTGCTGCATGCATGTGTGTAGGGGGGCTGGTGCTGTATGCATGTGTGCAGGGGGGGGCTGGTGCTGTATGCATGTGTACAGGGGGGGCTGGTGCTTCTGTGTGTCAGGGCATGTGTGCACGTGTGGAGGGGGGCCTAGTTGCAGCACTGCTGCTTCTGTGTGACCCAAGGAAAGAAGCAGTCTGGCCTCCCCCCACTCCCCTTGCTGGCCTGGTTATATTCTCTGGCCTGGTCCAGAACGGCCCCTGGGCCACAGCAGACTTGGGCCAAGCAGAGAGTCCTGCCGTCTTTGTTCTTACAAATGGGCATCAATGCGACCACCCCGGCCTGGTGACTGTTCAGAGTTAGTCAATGGGTGAAATGCCATAACACTCCCTCCCCCAGTTCGAGAACAGCCACAGGCTGTCCCCTTGAATCCTAGGAGAAATCCTCCACCATGACAGACAGCCCCAGTCACAGCAAAGGCCCTTGGTCCTGTCTGAGAACTGTCTCCTGCCTGCCAGGCAGGTCAGTCTCCCCTCCCCAGGTTTTGGACATCACTGCCTGTGCTTGGTTGCGTCCCAAGGCTTTGGGGGGCTCTCTTCTCCCCCTTTTGATTATCAGAATCCTACAGCTGCTTCTCTTGGTCCCGAGACATCGCTCTGCACAAATCCGTGTGGGTCTTGCTTTGTTTCCCCAAGTGCACGATGTTCCTCATTTATTATTGTGCAATAAATTCCATCCCAGTTAGGTACTTGTTCAGCCTATTCCCAGTTGATGGCAACCTAGCTTAGTTCTAATTTTTTTGCTATTTATTATTTGCTTTTGCTTGCTATTTATTATCTTATTTTGTACTATTTTAACTATTACAATTACATGTAAAGATGGTTTTAACATTCATTTTTATGATATGTTGAGTTTCAATTTTCTCCCTCTTCCTTCCCCCTTCTCCAAGATGGCCATCAGTCTGATGTGGACTATCCACGTGCAATCACGTTAAACAGATTTCTACATTAGTCAAGTTGTGAAAGAAAAATCAGAACAAAAAAGGAAACAACATAAGAAAACAAGAATAATCCCCATCCCCAAGTAAAACTGGTATGTTCTGGTCTGCATTCATAGCTCTTTCTGGGGAGGTGGATTGCATTTTCCATCTGGGACCATCTTGGATCATTGTATTTCTGAGAAGAGCAAAGTTGATCACAGCTGATCACTGTGCCATGCGCTGTTACCGTGTGCAGCCTTCTCCTGGTTCTGCTCACTTCTCTCAGCAGCAGCTCCCCCGAGGCTTCCTGGGATCTTCTGCTGTCTGCCCACTCACCATTTCTTATAGCACGGAAGTGCTCCGTCACAACCATGTCTCACAACTTGTTCAGCCATTCCCTGACCAACGGCTATCCCCTCAATTTCCAGTTCTTTGCCACCCCAGAAAGCGCTGCTATGAACCTTTTGGTCCGTGATTTTAATGATCTTTTGGGGTACAGATCTGGAGACCGATTAGCAGACCAGTTCTTGGCCATGACAATGGGGGCTGCTCTGAATGTTTGTCTACATGGTTCCTTTCCCGTCCTTGATTGCCCTCTGGCCCCATAGTAAAATTGCTGAATCAAAGGCAGCTGCAGTTGGGTGATTTAGGGCCATCGTTCAAACCACCGAATCACATTGCGTCCTCCGTCTGACCTCCTACAGCCTCTCTTCACAATTTCTTTTTTCTGTCATCTTTGCCAATTGTGTGAGTGCCCGTGGAACTTTACAGTTGCCATAAGACTAATCCCTCACAACTGGCGACTCGGAGCATGTTTTTCTCCTCTAGCTGTTAACAGCGGGCACTAGAACGGCCTCAGACAAAGTCTTCCACAGGGCACTTGTAGACATTCTTCCACAAGGTGGGCTGCCCCAATGGGATGGAAGGGATCTTAGAGGCTGTTGGGTTTCTCTTGCCTCCATTTTGCAGATCAGGAAACTGAGGTACCAAGGGACTTGCTCAAGGTGACAAGACTGTCTGAGGTGGGACTGGAACTCAAGTGTCCTGGCTCCGTGTCCAGTGCCCTTGCCACTAAACCACACTGCCTCTACTGAGCTGTGCTGCCATTGAGGGGCAGAGCTGGGGGAATTCCTCATGCTGTCGGATTAGGGCTCTGTAAGAGAGTGATGTCAGTGGAGGACTGAGAGGAAGTAGGCATATTTTACCTTCCTGTTTCCTCCTGGAGGTCCTTGTCCTGAAGTGGGTGCCCATCAAGACAGGCAAATGGAGAGATGAAGGTAGTGAGGGGGAACAGAAATCTGGGATAATGGTACCAGACTGACCAGTTCTCAACATCTCCTTGTCTGTTCGCGGCTCTTGCCAGCCCGGGCTCCTCAAATGGGAGCAGCGATCTGGCGGCTCCCTGGGAGTCTGTTCTTGAGCATCAGCCTGCATCCCAACTTGGCCCTTTATTGGGGTTCTCTGGGACGAAAGCCCCAGCTCTTGCAGCCCAGAACCCTCATGCATCAGCCTGCATCCCCACTCGGCCCTTCATTGGGGTTCTCTGGGATGAAAGATTGAATGAGCGAGTAGGGAGCCTCTCCAGCAAGCACAGTCTGGCTTTAGCCCACTCAGGATGATCTCGGTCTGTGGGAGGCGGGGGCTGATGGGTCTCCACATCCCTGGACATATCCCGGGGCCATAACCTTCCTTAAGGACATGTGATGACGCAGGTGTGACAGGAAGGCACTCACTTCTGACCCTGACTGATGGGGAGGGAGAGGACCTGAGATCTGAGAGGGATGTAAGGAGGGACTTTTTCATGGTAATCCTCATATTTTTCCTAGCCTGAGGGCCTCCGAGCAGCGGCCTGAGTTATTAAGTTGGGGCTGAAGGAGCACTTGGGTGCACATCCTGGTGTTCCCTCATGCTGCTAGGGGATGACTTGGGCCGGGCCAAGAGGTTCAGAATAGGCGGGGCTGCAGGGCCGCCCCCTTGTCCCACCTAGGGAGGTGCTTGGAAGGAGACGACCTGCTCGTGTCCCCGCCCACCTTGTTCTGCTCATTTCCTTCCTCAGGCGGAGGACACAGGAGGATGGAGGGGGTCCAGCCGGAGACTCGAGCCTGGGTTCTGACCCTCTGAGCAGTTCTTTCTGGAGGAGCATGTTCCTCCCCCTGAAGGGGTGTGTGAAGGGCAGGCGGGCCGGGGGTGGGAGGCAGACCCCGGGGTCTCAGGTCTGTCGGCCAGCTGAGTGACAGATGGCAAGTCTCCGGGTCTGGACACGTCCCCTCTGAAGGAGGGTTTGACTGATGCTAATGTCCTTCCTCATTCTGTCAGGCTCCGTGCTGGAGGACCTCGTCCCGGCGACTCTCTTCCTTTAGTGTTCAAGGTCTCCTGGGACAGTGAGGGGGATGCGGGTTAGCAGGTCAGGTCTTTGATGAGGATGGAGAAGAGAGGAAAGGAAGAGAACGAGCATTTAACCAGCACCTACTGTGTACTAAGTACTGTATACAGTAGAAATGCTCTCCAGTGGGAGGAAATGATGGGCCGAGCAAAGCAGAGTGTGAACAATGGACATAAGATCAGGCCACGAGGCCCAAGGGAAGTGTGGGGACTGGACTTGAGTAATGCCGATTTGCACCAGGCACTGGGCCAAGGGCTTCACAGATGCTATCTCCTCACTTCCATTTTACATTTAAGGAAACCGAGGAAGACAAAGAAGTAGCTTGCCCAGGGTCACTCAGCCAATAAGTGTTTGAGGCTAGATTGGAAGTCAGGACTCCTTGACTTTAGACCCAGCCCTCTCTCTGAGGCACCTGGCTGCTGAGACCCGGGATGAAGGCCACTGAGATGACAGCTGGCCCCCGGGGAACAGTTGGGGCTGGTAGGGTCCAACCCTCAGGAACTCCCCATCTCCCCCTCCTTACCAGCCTCTGTCAGGGGGCACCATTATGCCTCAGCCATCGAGGCTCCGGGTTATCCTTGGCTCTCACTCAGCAAGAGCTGCAGTGTCTTCTCCATTTGTTCAACTGTTATTTTTCTTGGGTCTTCGATATTCTGCTGCTCTCACATCCAGGCCCACCTCCATCTGCTTTTGCTCTGCATCCAAAGGGATCATCTTCATCTACAGGTCGCTCTCCCACTCAGGAAACTCGAGGCTGAGTCCAGACGGCTTGCCTCGGGCTTTAAGCTTCCTTACAACTTTGCTCTGATTCCGGACTTAGCTCCTCCACACCATGTTCCGGCCCGCCTCTCCAGTATCGCTTTCTGAACTTGAACATCTCTCTCACTTCCAGCTTTTGCAGACTCTCCCACAAGCCTGCAGTGTGCACACCTCGGCTCTCACTGCCAGCTTGGTTCCTCCCGACCTCTCAGCAGCTGTTCCTGCCTCTGCTCCAAGACCTGCCTTCTTTCCTCCCAGAGTTTGCAGTTGCATATCTGGGCCCGGGGGGCACAGCCAAAATGTCCAGGTCCAACCCGGGTGCGGGTCCTGACCTCTGCTCGCAGGGCTCCCTCTGTGCCTCCCGAGGACCTTCTCTTTTTGTGCCGGGGCTAAGATATCCCCTGCTTGCAATCCCCAGCTAGGCTGCTTCTCGGTCCTCAGTCCCAGTGCTGCTCGTGGGCTTTGGACCCGGTCCCTGGCCAGCTTACGGGATCGGTCAGTCTTCGAGACCTTGGGTCTCCTGCGCCCTTGATGAGACAGTGGGACAGGGCTTTAGTGGAGAGGAAACACATTCAGAAAAAAAGGGATTTTAATTTCCTTCTTCATCGGCTTTGCCCAAAGAAAACATCAATGTGCTTCTGTTTTGAGATTAATTTTGTGACAAGTATTGGTGATCTTCTCTTTTGATCCAGAGCATTCCTGGAAACCACGGGAATGTCCCGCTCTGAAGCTGGCACTCCCTGGGCCCCAGATCTTCGGTGGTTCCCGAGGGGTTTTGGCATAACACCTGGGCTTCTTCTGCCTGGCTTGGTGCCCACTCAGGAGGCACCTAACATGCTTCAGGAGCACGGAAATCCCTCCCCCCTTCTCCCTGCGTATTTTTAGGATTATTGATCCCTTCTCCCCTTGTGTTTTTAGGATTATTGCTTCTCTTCAGAACTCCATTTGCCATCTCTATCCCTTCACATAGTTTGCCTCCCCATGCTTGAAATGCTTCCATGCTTCCCCACTCCTGCTGGTAGATCCCACTCCCAGAGAAGGACCAGATTCCCGGCATGTTAGCTCAACACTCAGGAATACCGAGGAAAGGGAAACGGCCAGCACGGAAGAACATGTGCATTGGCCGGGAATCTCTAGCTTTTAGCCTGTCGACCAGCCTGGGGTCAGAGTAGACCTCTGACTGTTTTGTCCCTCCCGCTCCTTGATTCACACCATTTCCTCCTCTCTTTTGGAAGTTAAACAAGCACTTGTCTACAGGAGGGGATACACGGATCTCCACGGGAGCAGAACGTCAGTGGCTGACCCCTGGTCATATGTATTAGCAAGCCAGGGCTCAGGGGACCTGCAGCCTAGAGTGGAGCCTTCCAGGGGGCAAGGCCGGTTCCGAGGAGTCCACGTGGGCCCCAAGATCAGCCCTGGTCCAGATCCGAACGCCGGGACAATGACTTTGCCAGGTTGTGACATCCCCGTGGCAACTGTCTCAGGACAAGATCGCCATTCGTTTGCTCTTGAAACTAAGCCCCCAATTAGGTGCGCCCTTGTTTTCCGGGCTGCTGAGCCCCCCAAGTAGTTTTTAAAGCACCCCCACACCCCAGCACTGCTCTGCATCCAGTCTTAACTGGGGCATTTTAATCACTTTTCAGCCATTTGAGTGCACCTTGAGGAGCCAGCTTCAGTCCAAGAGGCCTCCAGAGACTTGGGGGCTTTGAGTCCGTCCCAGGGAGGGCTCCCAGCCCAAGCTTGATGAAGTCCCCTTTGTCTGGGACCCAGATTTTGGCCCCCACAGGGGCCGCTTCTGGGGCTCAGACACGAGGGTTCTCTTGGACTTTGAAGTTTGCAGACTAGGAGAACGCACAGGCGAAAGCCTGTCCCTCCTGCAGCAGGTGGTGACCTTAGGGAAGAACCTCGGCGACCGTCCCCCCTCATCTCCCTGAAAGCTGTCGAGTCACAAGGTTCTTACAATCACAGGAAGGTCTTTGCGTGTTCCTGGGCGAGTGTATCCCCTCAATGGCTATGTGAGGAAGATCAGGGGGTCTTGGGAGGGCAAGCTCTGCTGAAGCTCTGTGGTGTGGGCCTTGGGCTGCTTTGGTCTGGGGCCGGTTTCCGGGAAGAAGGCACCGGGTGGCCCCTGTCCAGCACCAGGAGTCTTGTTCGTGTGTTGGAGTCACACTGGGGGATGCAGTGATAGGAAGAGCACCTGGAGCCAGAGGGGGATGCGTGTGAGACTTAGGGATGGGGGGGAATCAGGCCCGTGAGGCGGAGCCAGGAGTCCGGGGGGCAAATGCAGAGAAGGGGCAGATTCAGGTACCCTGCAGGGCGGATGCCACAGCCTTGGGGCCCTCAGCCGGGGGGAGCAGAGATCTGGGGATCCCAGGATGCCCCTGGGGCTCGTGTTCGGGGTCCCTGTGCACGGAGCCAACATGGAGATAGGAGGCGGCCTCTGTCCCGTGCAGCTCTCAGGCCCGGGTGCGGAGGACCCCGCCCGGCCAGGAGAGGGGGATCTGTGGGGCTGGGAGGCTTCCGGGAGAATGGGCCCCCACCTCCGGGGGCGCTGATTCCGAGGCCTGATTGGGGAGGCAGCCCCCCCCCCCCGTTTGGGGTTTCTGTGAGCGCTTCCCCTTTCCTCTCTGGGTCCCTGAGCATTCACTCTTTCCTCCCAGGCCTGGAGACAAAAATAGACCAAATGTTCTGTCCCTGAGGCTCGGGATCGGGAAAAGGGAAGTGAGTGTGGCCCTCCAAGGGCTTCTGGGGCCCGCAGGAGCAGAAGGGAGGGGGGAGGGAGCTGGGCCCGGGGGCCGCAGGGGCCAGGGCAGCGCACCCCGGGGGGGGGGAGGGGGTGGGCAGGCCCCGCTGGTGAACGCCCCTCAGCTCCAGCCAGCCTTTCTTGGTATTCACAAGGAAAAGGAAAATCCTCCTTGGCTGGGACACCCAGCTCTGGCAGCAGGAAGTACTTGTTCCCCCCAGTTAGCAGCAGCCGGCCCCCCATCAGTCAGCTTCCTCCTTCCCGCCCTCCTCAGAAAGGGAGACCAAGCTGCGGGCAGCGACCCCTTGGGGCCCCTCCTTGTCAGTGACCACGGGGTGGGGGGGGAGACGTGTGTGTGTGTGTGTGTGTGTGTGTGTGTGTGTGTGTGTGTGAGAGAGAGAGAGAGAGAGAGAGAGAGAGAGAGAGAGACAGAGAGACAGAGAGAGACAGAGAGAGAGAGAGACAGAGAGACAGAGAGAGACAGAGAGACAGAGAGACAGAGAGAGAGACAGAGACAGAGAGAGACCCATGGAGAAAGGAGAGACTCTGGGGGGAGAGGGGGTGCCCTATGGGGAGGGTGCAACCTGCAGTTCGGCTTGCTGAAGCCTGGAAGGTGTGAGGGGGAGTCAGAACAATAAGACAAGAAAGGTGGGCTGGGGTCAGCGTGGGGAGGGCCTTGAGGGTCAGCCTGTGTTCTAGGTTAAAACACAGCTTCCTTGGTGTGTCATTCAGGGCCACCTGCTCCTCTGACCCCTTGGGGTCTCCTCCCTCACTCTCCCCTTCAAGCCCACCCCCATCTCTTTGGCCCGGGCCTCCCTCCCTGCCCTCTCTCTTGATTTCCCATCCCTGGAGGCCACCTCCTGCAGGAAGCCCTCCCGGATGACCCCCCCGTATCCCCCCCCCCATGATGAGAGCACGCTATAATACACTTGGTCTTCTCAGTTCTCAAATGGGGGGGGGGGGAGGAGAGACCGAATCTCCTGGGTTTGTGAGCCCTGCCCCCCACCTCGGTCCCACGTGCACAGTAGGTGCTTAAATTAAAGGGGGCAGAGCCCCCCCCCCAGATGTTCCTTTGTCCTTCCAGCCTTCTCATTTTCCAAGCCCGAGCAAAGCTGGCTTCCCAGGGTCACTTGCGGCCCAGCTTTCGCCCCTCCCTGCCGCCCCCTCCCTCTGGAGAGCAGGTGCTCTAGCGCAGGTGCTTCGAGCTCCGCCTGACACGCTGCCCCCGCGGGACCGCAGGCCAGATCTGGGCCGCGGTGGGGAGGGAGGGGGGTGCCTGCTCCGGTCTGGGACCTCCAAGGCAGCAGTGCCCCCCCCCTTGTGCCGTTACTGCTCTGGGCAGCACCATCTTTCCGTGTCTCCCAGCATACACTTGGTACTTAATAGATGCTGCGGGACAGGACGGAGTTGAGCCTGGTTCTGATGGCGCCCTTGGGGTACCGACCGCAAGGCTCCAGCCCGCCCAGCCCCCGGCTACCGTCACCGAGCTCTCCTGGGTCCCCCTGGCTTGGAGATGCCCTGACCCGGCGCTCAGCGCTCCTCCGCCACCTGAGGTGGGCTTCCCGGGGTTCCCATCTGCGCCGGGGACAGAGTGGGGAGTGGGTGCCGGGGAGCAGGGAGCCGGGCGCCGGGAGTGGGGCATCTGGGAGCCAGGGAGCGGGGTGTCTGGGAGTGGGGCGTGAGGTTCTCTGATCCCACTTACCCTGTTGGCCCCGAGAATGGCCACCTGGTGCCCCCAGGGAGAGGAAGGCCCTGGGGCCGTCACCTAGAGTTAAGGCAGGAGGGGAGGAGCTTGGGGCAGCTGAGGCAGAGAGTGAGCTGGAGCTGGGGCCCTCGGGCCATACCATGCTCCATGCCAGGAGTCAGAGACAGACTAAAGGTTGTCGGGTGGGGGGCTCGCGGGCCCCTGGGCCATGGATGGCCCGGCCCGGGTCTCCAGCCTCCGCCTCTCCCCTCCCCAGCGGGATTTCTGCTCCTTGTCTGGGGGACAGGCTGCCTCCCACCCTCCTGCTGTGGCAGAGGTTGCCGTGGACAACGTGGAGTGTCCGAGGGATGGAGCGGCCGCTTGGAGCCCAGCCTTGGGTCCAGTGCCCAGGAGGATGCTGCCCCCTTCCTAGCCCCAGGGCAGAGCTCCTTGGCTCCAGGCCTAGCTTCGTGCCAGGGGCCACTGGCCCCACACTCTCCTTTCCTGGAAGGCCGGGCCTTGGCCAGCGCAGGGAGATGGCCTGCTTGCCTCCGGGCCCTGCCCTACAGACGTCCCCAGCTTCAGAATCTCCTCCAATCCGAGGCCGGGAGGGACCCAGGGGGAGCCCGTTGTGCTGACTGGGGACGTTTCTGCCCCTGGGGCTCCCTTAGGGAGAGGCCCCTCACTGGGACCCTGGCCCGGCGGCGGCAGAGATTTGGGGGCCCTGGTCCAGCAGAACCGCTGAGGGCTCATTGCTCCGGGGGGGGGGCCTGCAGCATCTGGGAGGGGGGCACAGCGAGCCAGGTTTTCCCGTTTCTGTCTCTCACCCCAGGGCGCCGGCTCTCGGCCGAGGTTCGCACCCATCCCTTCTGGTCGTTTGTTACCAGGGCCCCCGGGGAAGGAAGGCAGGGGCCCCGAGGCTGCTCCCAGGTGGGCTCTGGGGAACAGAGGGGAGCCCCGGGGCCCCAGGGAGGCTGGGGGCCCTTCTGGGGACTGGGCTGCACAGCAAGGGATCAGCAGCGGGCCTGGCCCAGCGCCCGGCACACAAACGCCAATTCCTGCTCTGGGATCCAGGGCAGGCGCGCCCCAACTCTCCAGAGAAAGCTTATCCCTTAGAGCGTGGCCCATGGCCTGTGCCCCCCAAACTACGAGGGCCGACTTTGGCCAGCCCCCTACCCCGCCGTGCCCCTGGCGCCCCCACAGGGGCGGCCATGGCCACGCGTCCCCTTGCAGGCAGAGGAGGAGCCATTGTTTCAGGCCCTCTGAGCGCGCTGACGGCCGGAGCCTCCCCACAGCCAGGACTCGGACAAGACAGCCGGGCTTTCCCAGGAAGCGCCAGCCGGCTCCAGGGCAGGAAATACTTCCCCGGCCTCCTGGGAAAGCCTCGCTTTAACAGAACAGGCAGATTTGAGTCCCCCGAGCCCCTGCCAATGCCCGTCCGGCCCCGACCCCTGCTTCCCAGGGCTCCCGCCAGTGACCTCCCGGCCACCAAGCGTTTCCAGGCTCCTTGTATTTACTGACACTAGCAATTTCCCCCTCATTATTCAGAATTAGCCGGAGTCAGACGTTCCCAGCCTCCCGGCCTTCCTCTGCCAGTGTCCTCAACTGCTCCCGCTCCGCCTTTCTGAGAACTGGCTAGAGCCAAATTCTGCCTTTCGAACTTGCAGCAGGACCCGGCGACGGCCCTGACAGAGATGGGAGTCGGGGAGGCGGCTGGGAGGTGTCTGTGACAAATGACCCAAGGGGGCAACCCCGATGGCCCTGGGGCAGGGGCTCACAGGGTCGGGGCCCCCATAATTGTGTCCAGGATTCTCTTCTTGCTTCTCTCTCTGTACCCCACTTGGTACCCTCATCACCCCCATTGGTTTAACTATCAGCTCCTCCAAAGACCCCCACTCCCCATTCCCAGCCGTAGGCCTTCCCCAGACTCACCACCATTTGGATGCTGCCCGTTCCTAAGGGGACGTCCCTCAAAGCTGCCCTTCTTCCTACCGGAGGGGACACAGTCCTCCCTGTCGCCCAGACAGTCCTCAGACACAGCCCCCCCCCCAGACCCTGTCACAGTCTGGCTCCCGGCTGGTCAAAGCTTCCTTCCCTTCACTGTGACAACCACCAGGCACCAAGGGATTGAAGTATCGAGAGCCCCAAGGCTGGCCCGGGGAAAGGACCAAGCTTGAGGGGCGGCTGGCGAGGAAAGGGGGCCAAGGAAAGGACCAAGCTTGAGGGGCTGCCAGTGAGGAAGGGGCCAAGCCTGAGTCAATGATGCATTTTTTTTTTTAGGTGACTTATTTATTGCTCAACGGTCCAATCCCGTCTAGATGAGAAGCAGATTGCACATGGTGGGCACGGAGACTGCGGCATTCCCCTTAAGCCAGGGAAGAGGGCCGGCGATTCATGGGGGCAGGAGCCCTGGGCAGCCCCCTGGATGGAGCAGAAGGTGCCGCGGAGGGACGGCCCCTACTCCCAACACTCTCTGTGAAGGCTCCTGACATGGGATGACGTTTCCCATGTTACATCACTCCGGTAAGTCACAGCTTAGTTCCTTCCGAAATAATGAGACATTGACTCATAAAAGCAGTGGCTGGTTTGCTTTGAGTGTAGGTGGCCATCTTTCTGTGTGCGATTCCGGGCTCCCGGTCGTGTTTGGGGGGACCCCCCGCTCTGTTTTCTTTTGTTTTTAAAAATCCATTTTATTACTTGACCGTCCTGGCTCTGTGACCCTGGCCAAGTCACTTAACCCCGATCGCTTCAGACTGACTGGGGCTGGGTGCAGTCTGCATCTGCATTCTGTCCCCTCCCAGGGCCCAAGGTCGCCTCAGCTTCTCTGGGAGGCCTGTGAACTCACATTGAGACTAGAGAGCACTCATGGGGGGAGGGGGAGGATTCTCAGCAGTGCATGGAGCTTTTATTTCAAGTTTTGAGTCCCAGTCCCTAGTGAAGGAACAGAACCAGGAGAACGGCATACATAGTGACAGCATTTTGTACAGTGAAGAACTGGGAATGACGTAGCTCTTCTTTGCAATATAATGATCCGAGACGATCCCAAAGGACTCGTGATGAAGAGTACCATCTGCCCCCAGAGAAAGAACTAGTGTTGGCTGAATATAACTGACGCACGCGCTTTTCACTTTTCCTCACTTTTTTCTTTTATTCAAGTCATCTTGTACAAAGTGATGAATGTGAAAATGTTTGACATGATTGTGCGTAACCTGTATCTGATTGCTTACCATCTTGCAGGGGGAGGAGAAGGAGAAAGAGAATTTGGAAACCAAAACTTTATTTTTTTCCAAATTTTAAATTTAAAGTTTTGGGTTCCAAATTCTCTCTTTTCTCACCCCAGATGCTAAGTAATCGGATGTAGGTCATCCATGTGCAATTATGTCAAACGTTTCCATATTAGTCATTTAGCACGTGAAATTTTTACAAAGATAGTCTATGAATTAGGGCATAAAGATAATAAAAAACAATTATAAAAAGGCAGAAATAACAAACACATCATTTATTGGTCATAATACTACAGATACAATAATCTGTTTAAGGGAGTACAGACCCAAATGGATACAGTGGTCAAAGAACAACTAGAGATATAATGAAGAATGACATGAAAGAAAATGATCATGAAGAAACACAAAGTAAAATTTCTGTGGTGTAGCTAAAGTTGTTGTCAGAGGGAAAAAATCATATCCTTATGAACATGCATTAATGAAATAGAAAGAGAGGAATAATGAACTGATACATTAGCAACTTTTAAAGCCAACAAATACGCAAACTAAAGTGAACTCAAAAAAAGAAGGTATTAAAGATTAAAAGAGAAAAAGATAAATTGGAATTGAAAAGTTGTGGCAAAATAAGTTAATCTAAAGGCCTATTCTTTAAAAAGACAAATATAATTACTAGACCCAGATGGTTCTGGAGGAGAAAGTGAGGCTGGTGATCTCGCACAGTTCTTCCCCCTCCCCCCCAAAACCAATTCATTTGAATGCCATGGTATCACCTCCCTGATGTCACGGTTCTTTTTGAGAACACACAACAACAACAGCAATCTATAAGTCTTTAGCCAGTCTGATTTTAAAAAGACTAGAAAAATAAAGTCAACATTATGACAGATTTAAAGAGTGAAATACAACAAAACCAAAAGCAATGAAAAAGAATTAGAGTCTACTACGTAAACTTAAAAAATTAATGCTAAAACTTTTAATTGGAGAAAAATGAAATATAATTATTTTTAATTATTAATCAATCAATTAATTAACGATTATAATTATTTGAGACATAGGCTCCCACAGAGAAAAAAAATCTATTATGCACAGTGATATGCTAACAAAACAGAACACAAAAGAAATAAAACACCTTCGAAAATATACAATTCTCAACCCAATAGAAGACAAAGAGATAATAAGCGATCCAGTCCAATAAAAGGAAATTTAACTAACTGTAAAGGAATTATCACCACTACCATTCCTGTCACCAATTAAAATTCCTGGTCCTGACAGAAGCATAGAATAGTTTCAAACTTTCAAAGAACATTTAGTACCTGCATTATACAAATTATTCTCAAAAAGTGAGAAAGAAAGAATCCTACCAGATTTCTTTTATGGGACAAATATAGATCTAAAGCATGAAAAGAAAAAATGGACCAATATATAGACCAATATTATCAATGAATATAGATTCAAAAATTTTAAATAAAACTCTATCACACAGACTAATGATTCCTCCAAGAAATCATTCATCATGACTAAGTCAGATGTATACCAAGGACACAAGCGTTGGAAAACAATCAGCATAATTATATCAAAAGCAAAAACAAAAAAATCCCATGATTATCTCAATATGTGGGAAAAACCTTTGACAAAGTACAATGGTCATTTATACTAACATCCCTACAAGTGTAGATATAGAGGGATTTCAAAGAGACCCTTAAAACATATGCATATTATATATATTTATATATATATATATATAATTAAAATCAAGTGTCATCTGTGATAGAGATACATTAGAATTTTTTCTAATAAATTCAGAAGAAAAGCAAAGATGCTTACTTTCTCCATTATTATTTCATATGGTTCTGGAGACCCTAGCAATATAATGAGACAAAAGAAAGAAATTAAAAGTGCAAAGATAGGTCATGAGAACAGAAAACTATTCCTATTTGCTGGCAATGAAAGTTGCCTTAGAAAATTGTGAAGAATTAGCAAAAATACTGAAACAATGTGGTCGTATCATTTCATTTGTGTCCGACTCTACATGACCTTATTTAGGATTTTCTTGGGAAAGATACTGGAGTGGTTTGCCATTTCCTTCTCCAACTTATTTTACAGATGAGGAAATGGAGGCAAACCGAATTAAATGACTTGTCCAGAGTCAAATAGCTAGTGTCTGAGACTGGATTTGAACTCATGATGATGAGTCTTCCTGACCTCAGGTCTGACGTTCTACCTAGCTGAAGAAAACAGTTAATAGCTTCAACAAAATTGCAGGCTGTGAAATAAACCCTCAAAATCTTAGCTTCCATCCTGCAAAATTGGTAAAGGTGACAAAGATTGAAATAGTTAATGTTGGAGAAGTGGTGGGAAGATAGATACACTACTGCATTGTTGGTGGAGCTGTGAATTCACATGATTGTTTTGAAAGGGAATTTAGAATTATGCAAATAAAGTAACTAAAAATCCATGCCGTTAAATTCATAGATTCTGTTACTGGGCTTATATACCAAAGAGGCAACTGATAAGAAGAAAGTGCCTAAATATATAAAAATATTCATAGCACTTTTTGTGATAGTCAAAAAAAATGGCAACGAGGCCCATTCACTAGGGACTGGCCACACAATGGTGCTCCCCAAGTATATGGAATCTGTGCTGTAAGAAAAGTGGATTGTGATGAATGCAGAAAAGTCTGGAAGCTCTGCATTATGTGAAGCAAAGCAGAGTAATCAAAGCTAAGTGTCATGTTCTCTCTAAAATGTCATGTTCTCTTGTGGGGTTTTCTTGGGGACTCTGGAGGCAGCCTTTGTTTTGGTTCAGGAATCATCACAAATGCAGCCGGGGTTAAAGTCCAAATCCTTTATTGTCTCTTTCAAAGTCTTGTCTCCTTTACTTGGGGCTCGGCTAGTTTTCTGGAGGCCTGAAAGTGAAGGAGGAGAGCTGCCACCAAGGTGATGTGAGATGGCATGAATTTGTCTGAGTCCAGGGGCTTGTGCTCCAGCTTTCAGCCTCCAGCCTCCAGCCTTCTCTTTGCTTGTCTCTGAATCTCCCTGGCTGAGGCTTCTTGCTTATATGCCCCACACTGAGTATTCAGCAATCATTATATCACCAGGAAACCATTATTTGTTGTAGGATTAAATCAATGCTAAACTAGATTTAACCATTGTCTCCTCAATTCCGCTTAGTACCTTGTTTCAAGTTCTGGCCCATAATGTCTCCTTGTAGTATCAGATCAGTCCTAGTGAACCAGGCTAAACAAAATAGCTATTGTCTCTATCAATTCTACTGATTTAGCACCTTGTAAGAATCCTTCGTTTCAAGTTCAGAGCTCTGGCCCATAACAGCCAATGTTATGTGCACAATGTGCTACAATGTGCACAATGAGTGCTACAATGTAAATCAGAACTACCAAAATAATAATAAATTAATGTTGTAAAACTACAGAGTGAGCATGGATTGAAAAAAGGGATATGAGAACCACCCCTTTGCAGGGTTGGAAAGTCCACAAGTTCACACACATATTTTCAGACTTTTTCAATATATTGATCAGTTATAGTGATCTTTCCTCTTTTTTCCTTTTTGATCTTTCATAATACTGTTATTCTATAGGATGGCTCTCTGGGAGGGAGAAGGACACTGAGAGAAATTATGGTAATGGACAAATGCAATTATAAAACTTTTTTTTAAAGAATAAAAGCAGTAATTCTGAAGTGGGTTAGAGTAAGTAGCATTGTTCATGAGGAGAAATAAAAGTGTATTTGGATAACGATCAAGGGGCAAACAGAAACACCATTGTCATGAGAGTTCGCTGTAGACCACTTGGGCAGAAGGAAGAATAGTTAGGTCTTTAGAAAACTTGACAGACACAATACAGAGGCATGGTATAGTAGTTATCAGAAACTTTAGTTTTTCAACTATCTACCAGAGTTTTCTGTTAAAAGCCGAACAAGTATGACATCTGTGATTTTCCTTAAATTTCATCCTTTAAAATGTGGTCCTTAATCTTTTTTTTCTGTCATGAACATTCACTCTTTTTTAAAAATTTTATTTAATAGCCTTTTATTTACAGGTTATATGTATGGGTAACTTTACAGCCTTGACAATTGCCAAACCTCTTGTTCCAATTTTTCACCTCTTACCCTCCACCCCCTCCCCCCAGATGGCAGGATGACCAGTAGATGTTAAATATATTAAAATATAAATTAGATACACAATAAGTTTACATGATCAAACCGTTATTTCGCTGCACAAAAAGAATCAGACTCTGAAATATTGTACAATTAGCCTGTACAAAAATGCAGGTGGGCATAAATATAGGGACTGGGAGTTCAATGTAATGGTTTTTAGTCATCTCCCAGAGTTCTTTCTCTGGGCGTAGCTGGTTCAGTTTATTCCTGCTCCATTGGAAATGATTTGGTTGATCTCCTTGCTGAGGATGGCCAGGTCCATTAGAATTGGTCATCGTATAGTATTGATGAACATTCACTCTTAATAATGTGGCGAAGTCTATAATCACTTCTCTGAATCATGTTTTTAAGTCCTTAAAATATGTAGGATTAGAAAGGAAACCTATTATATTGTAATACAGTCAAGAAAATATTACAAAACCAAGTTCACGACCCTGGGAGAGGAACCTGTTCTTTAAACGATGGAGGAAACAGTGGGAGGAATTTCTAGATTGAATTTAATTCTGACCAGCAAAGGGCAGCTGGCTGCTGAAGTAGAAATTATAGGCATATTTCGGGAAAGTGACCCTAATGCAATCTCAGCACTAATAGCCGAGCTGAAGAAGTCTAGGCATGGTGGAAGAAATGCCCTAAGCTTTGGGGAGCAATTCTGTTGGTTTCCCAGGGAGTCAGGGGGAATTTCACAGGCTACAATTCTATCGAAGTTGGCCCAAAGGGAAGGGAAAATCCCAGCAATGATTTTCTGAAGGTGTAAACGACTTTGATGAAAGCTGTCAGTGTGAGTGGATCCATAGATGGGGAACTCACCAACTACTCAGGCTTAACCAAAGCACATCTAAAGAATGGATGAATTCTAAAACCTCACAATCTCGGAGGAGGAGCGTCAGGAGGACTGAAATCTCAAGGGGATTGAGTCAGGGACGAGGAAACCAGGACCACAAAAGGGCTGCTTAAGAAAGGAAAGCTTTACCATGGAAAAGAATATTGAACAAGGGCAGGATGAATTGCTCATGGCTGATGGGATAATAACAGATGGCAGAGAGGAGTCAGAGGTGCTCAGCTCCTATTTTTAATTCTGTTCTTAATGCCAGGGGGAATGCTGTTTGGCCTAGAAAGTGGGATAGATAACAAGGAGGTGAATCCCCAAATGTAGGGAGAGACTGTGTACAAGTCTCCTGTCCCAGGCAGACTGCACCGTTCAGCATCTCCATCACCCCCAGGATATACCATTGGCTCACTCTGCATATTCCCCCACTGCACTGCAAGCTCCTTGAGGTCAAGGTTTCTTTTCCTTTAAAAACTCCAATACCTAATTAGCCCCATGCAGAACACACAGGACGGGCACAACCAGGCTCTGTTGGGTTGGACCAAAGGGGAGCAGATTCCGACCAAGATTCCAAAATGGGTCATTTAAGAGATGAGTGGTGGACATCGAGACAAGGAGGCGGGTCCTAGGATCACAGGTGGATCTTGGGGTGTGAGGGGTGCTGGTCACTGAATCAGCTCCCTTTTATAGAAGAAGGAATTGGGGCACCGTGCGTGGAAGGGCCAGCCAGATGCTAACTGTCTGTGGCAAGACTTGAATCCGGGTTTCCCTCGCTCCAAGCCCGGTGCCCTCTGCGCTGTGCTGTCTCCTCAAGGGTGAGCCTGATCAGAGCCCCAGCAGTCCCTGCCTGAAGGGCTCACGATGCCCTCCATCTTCTGCCGGGTCAGACCACACCTCGAGGGAGCACTGTGCCCAGGAATCAGGGATGAGGCTCAAGGACAATGGCAAGCTTAAGTGCACCGGAAGGACAGCCCGAATGATCTGGCCCAAGGACCTGGGAATATTTCTGACATGGAGCTCTGCAGAGCTCTCTCCTGAGGGAACCAGGAAAAAAGCTGGGACTGCCATGGAGAACGAGGCCTGGGGACCACCCGACTCTGAGGCGCCGCCAAGGGAGTCATGGGCCAGTCACAAAGCCAGGCAGGGCTTGGGCCCTGGTCGTGTCACCCAGGGGTGGACTGTTCTGTGGGACGAGGCCCTCACAGGTGGGTAGCACACCTGGAGCCGCACACCTTGGGTCCTGCGCGTCTGGGGGCTGGCCCTGTGATTGCTCTGTCCCACCCCGGGCAGAGGGGGCCGGGCCCTCTACAGCCTTGGAGCAGCCGCGGTCAGGCAGCTGCCCCCCCTCCCAGAGCTGTGGCCTCGGGCTCCTGCTCAGATGTGCTTCTCCGTGTTTAGCCTGTGGAGTCAGGGGGCGGGGCTCCCACAGGGTGGCGGGTCTCGGCCTCCAACATCCAGTGTTTGGATGCTCTGCTGAGGGGGGCAGGGACGGAGGGCAAAGGGTCCTTTCTGAGCCGTTGGAGCTGTTGTCACTGGCTCTCTCTGGGCTTCAGGGACCTGCCAGAGGGATTGCAGCCCCTGCTGCTCTTCTGAGTCTCGTGCAAAGGACAGCTCGGGCTCGCAGGGTCCAGCTCGGAGCTACACAAAACCCTTTCCTCCACCCCTCCACTGGGGGCCCGTCTGCTTGGAGGCCGCCAAGGGGAGGGAGCCCTGTCTCCCAGGGCAGAGGCGCTCCTGTCACTGGCCACATCTGCCCCACAGCTCTTGGTTCTGGCCTCTGGGTCTGCCAGCCTGCTCCCTCCCCCCCCCCAAACAGCCCTTAGGTGCTTGGAGAGAGCCCCCGAACCCTCCTCCATCTCTAGCTTCCCTCACCAATGTCCATCCGGGGAGCTCCCCCTCCTTCTGGGGGCCATTCTCTGGATATTCTCCAGGTAATCCAGTGCAATCAGAGGCTTTACAGGAACAGCTTCATTGCGGGTGCTCTTTGGGTGAGCTGTCCTTGGGAAACGTACCTGGGAAGAAGAAGGCCTCCCACATCGCATGGGAGCCGACTCTTCCCGCTCCTCTGGGACGGAGACTCCCCGTGATCCTCCCTGGCCCGAGTGCTCTAAGTCACAACGGATCCACCCGCTGGGGAGATTACTGGGAGCTCTGCCCACAGAGCCAGCAAACTCTGCATCCCCTTTGGTCCGGCCGCTCTACTGGTTCCATATTCCAGAGAGGGATAAAGAAGGGAAAGGGACCCAGGTGTGCACAGATGTCTGTGGCAGCCCTTTGTGTAGTGGCCAGAAATTGGAAACTGGGTGGCTGTGCATCAGTGGTAGAACGGCTAAGTAAATTGTGGTTCATGAATGTTGTAGAATATTATTGTTTGGTAAGACACGACCAGCAGGAGGATTTCAGAGAGGCCTGGAGAGACTTATGGGAACTGGTACTGAGGGAAATGAGCAGGATCATTGTACACGGCAGCAACAAGACTATATGAAGATCAGTTCTGAAGGACGGGGCTCTTTCCAACACTGAGATGATTCAGGACATTCCCAGTAGACTGGTGATGGAGAGAGCCGTGTGCACCAGAGTCCTCTGGCACCTGAGCGTGGATCCCAACATAGCGCTTTCACACTTTTTGCTGCTGTTCACTTGCATTTTGTTTTCTCTCATTTTTTTCCCTTTTTGATCTGCTTTTTCTTGTGCTCCACGATAATTGTGGACATATAGAAAGGAATTGCACATATTTAACATTGGATTATTTGCCATCTAGGGGAGGGGTAGGAGAGGGAAGGAAAAAAGTTTGGAGCACAAGGTTTTGCAAAGGTGGACGCTGAAAATTATCTACCCATGTGTTTCAAAAATAAACAGCTCTAATTAAAAAAAAAATATATATATATATATATATATATTGCTAAATCACAGGTGAGACCTGTGCTCCCTGCTCAGAAATCTTTAGGGCAAATCTTCAGGGTAAAAGTCACTCTCCACCGCCTCTGTGGCTCCCTGTTCTGGCTAAGCTGGCCCGCCGTACACAACGCTTCCTCTCTCCACACCCTTGGTCTGAGCGGCTGCCTGCCTGTCTCTCCTCCCCCTGCCTCCCGCTTTGTCTCTACTTGTTTAATTGATTTCCAGCAACTCACCAATTAATCCACATTTATTAAGCACCTTATGATCTCATGGGAAAGAGACCAAGCAAACACTATGGACAAATGGGATACTAGTGGATAAATAGGAAATAATGAGCGGAGGCGGGCACTGCCATCCAGACATGGGGAAAACTTCCAGGAAAAGGCCAGATTCTCGTTAGGATTTACAGGAACAGGGTCTGACAGCGCCCGCTGCCTCTTGGTGTCCCAGCCACGGCCCAGAACGCTTTCCTGGGCGGCCCAATTCCACTAAACCCTCGAGAGCTCCCAAACAGTGTTGGGATGGGTGAGCGATCAGCCTCAGAATCGGGGCACGCGGGCCGCCCTGTGAGGGCCAGACAGGGCGAGACAGGGGTACAAAAACGCTTCCTGGCCCCTGCCCCATGCTGCACTTTTGGGGACCGTGGAGTTGTGCAGTGAGATTGGGACGTCACTCTGAGCTCTCGCCAAGGGGCACCAGGGCTTGCTCAGGAAAGGAGCTCTGCAGCCCCGGGTCAGCTGGGCTGGGACTGTATGTGGCCTGGAGGCCCAGCGGTTTGCAGGGGCCCCAGAGATGAAGCTGCCAGCCACGCTGTCCTCCCCCTTGCCCTGCCATTGCTCAGGACTGCCAGGAGCCAGCCTCAGAGGGCTCCAGCCGCCGGCCTCTGGCCCCGACACCTCCCGCTGAGCAGATCTGGGAGTGACAGCTGGGAATCCTCTTCCCAACGGGCCCCTCTGCTGCTTCCAGTCCTTCCCTGGGGACTTTCCACCCTCCCCACCGTGGCCCCCATCCCCTACAACCTCCAACCCACACCCCTCCTTCCTTTCAGCAGAGGATCTGGCCCCAGAGCTCCCTGGAAAATGGGAGTCACCGGTCATGAGCGCCTTCTTCTGCATTTCCCCTCAACCTTCCCCATGGCGCTTCTGCCTCTGCTCCTTCCCCTGGCTCAGGTCAGCCCCTGCAAGTTCTCCCGGATCCCCTGGGACCTCTGATCGTCTGTCTGTCCTTCAGCCCAAAACTGGACGGGAAAGGTGACCGGCCAAGTGACCTGTCCAGGGCTGGCCGTGGTCGGAAGGGCTCCCGACGTTCCCTGGTGGCCACGTGGCTACGGAGCCTCTGCTCCGTCCTGGTCCGTCCAAGGGACCTCTCTCAGGAAGCACCTGCCAGGCCAAGGAGAGGCTGCCCATTATCCCCCGGGGAGAGGAAAGGGCTGAGGGACAGGGGAGCCAAGGTGGGAGACTCTCCCTCTGTCCATGTGGGTAATAGAGCAGCCAGGGAGGCTAGTGGTTAGAGCCCGGACCTGGAGTGGGGAGACTCATCACATTTGGCCTCAGACACTTCCCAGCTCTGTGATCCTGGGCAAGTCCTGTTCGCCTCAGTTTCTCATCTATATAAAGATCTGGGGGAGGACATGGCAGGCCCCTCCAGTGTCTGCACAGAAAATCCCCGGGGGGGATCACAACAAAAGGGTGAGTCAGGGAGAAGTCGACAAGTCTGGGCTGGACAGTCAGGGATACTTGTGGGGCATCCAGGTGGGAATAGCTGATAAATCAGTGCCGGGGCTGGAGTCCGATCCTCAGGTGACTGAGCAGTCACCTCCTTTCTGGGGGAGCCATTTTAGGAGGAGTTTTTACAGACGAAGTCGTCCAAGTGCTCTCCCGGCGTGGGCCAGTCCTTCTGCAGGCAAGTGATCCCACAAGCCCAGCGAGATCGTCACCCTTCTCAAGCTCTCTCAGTCCCCAAGGAGCCCGGGGCTCCTTGCAAGCCCCCGCAGCCATGATCAGGCTCGGTCTGGGGCTTCGGCATCATTGTCAGTTGATTGAATGGGGCAGCAAGTGACCCTCGGGGCCCCGGAAAGAAGGCTCCAGAGAACTGGGAAGGGGGACAAAGAATGCTGCTCAAAGGCAGTGCCCACTTACTCCTTAACTTCCTTTTCCCCTGTTGAATTCATTACGGTGACTGGACCTAGCAATTTGTTGCCAGGCTGTGTGATGAGGAGAGTGTGGGGGCTGGGGGCAGAAGGCGGGTGGTTCCTGCGGCCCTGGCCCTGCCTTGTGGCCACAGGTCCAGAACCTGGCTGCTTCTCCATGTTCCCAGGCTGAAACCCAAGCCACACCGGCCTGTGGGGCTTTAGCACTTGCTTCCTCCTCCAACCAACCCCCCTTCTTCTTCTGGGGAGCCTGAGCATGTGCCTCCTCCCCATCCTACTTGCAGCCGCCATCAATGCTTAGCCAGTCGCCATGGCAACAGCATCCAGTGGAGGCTCTGCTGGCAATAGGATGCTACCCAGGCATCCAGAGAGACGACCCACAGGCTCTGGGTATGGAAAGGGCTTTTCCTGGGACAGCCACGCCCCTACTTGTCTGTGCTGGCGTCCTCAGGGGGCCAGCATCGCCTCAGGAGGTCCAGTTCCCAGAGACTTATCCCCCACCCCAGGGCACCTGCAGCCAGGAACTGGGGGGAGTGCTCACAGTCAGGGGCTCTAAGGGAATAGTCAGTTGGATTGGGGGGACTCCTGGAAGGATTAAGAAACACCAGTCACTGATATGGCTGCAGGAAATCTGGCACAGAACGTGGGACTGTGCCTTCTCTTCCCATTATATGATCCATAGGGCTGGGAAGAAGAACACGGACTTTTTGAATCCTTTCCTCCCTCCCTGATGTCAGAATTTGTCATCTTCTTTCCACTCCACCCCCTCCCTGCCCCCCATTATTTCCCCCCTCCCCGGCCACCCTGGATTTGTACTAAATTGTTATCCATTCAGGAAACATTAATTAAATACCTACTGGGTGCAAGGCTGGGGAAGGGAGGTAGCAAACTTCTGCCCTAATGGAGGGTTCACCCCAAACACCGCTAAATAAATAAACACAAATAGTAAGTAAGGGGGGAGGGAATAGGCCTTGCCCATCAGGGAAAGGCCATGTGAGCTGAGCCCAAAGGGAAGGGGTCTGCGAGGTATGAGGAAGGAGCGGAAGCTGTGCTGGGTCTGTGTGCACAGGGGCAAGAGGCGAGGTGCCCACGTGAGTCAGAAGGCCAAGCTGGGAAGACAGTTCTCTTCTTGGCCGGTAGTAGTCCAGACCAGAAGTGACACTCAGCTAAGGGCCGTGGAACCTGGAGACTCCATGTGGCCGGACCACCTGGTGCCTTTTGGCGGGAGGATAGAGGGTCTGCTGACTGAGGAAGGGCTGGTTGGGCCCAACCTGAAGCTCTCTTTGGGTCTGCAGAGCCTTGGCAGGAAGTGACATTCCCAGAAGGAAAATGCAGCCAATTAAGAGAGAATCCTTTTAGAAGACGGCGTGACCCCCCCCCCACTTTCCCATACATTTATCTTCCTGCTTTAGCTTGTCTAGCTTAGAGATGAATTTCTGCAGCTGAAGGCTGTGACCCTTGACCCTAGCTCCTCACCCCCCAAAGCTAAGACTTTATACTCTTGATTCATTAATCCAGTGCCACCGAAAGGAATTGACACTGGAAAGGTAGAAAGAGGCAGGTTAGAGAGGGTTTTAAAACCAAACAAAGGGAGCTCTACCTGATCCTGGAGGTAATAAGGAGTTACTGGACCTCAGTAAGGGGAGACCTGTGATTCAGGAAGACCCCTTTGGCACCTGGGTGGAGGCTGGCCTGAGGGGGGGAGGCTGAGTCAGGGACCCTCTCTTTCCCTGAAGCTTAGTCCTGGTGTGAGGCGACGAGGGCATCCTGGGGGTAGTAATCTTGACAAGGGAAGGAAATCTAGAATTGATAGGACTTGGGTGGGAGTGTCTGCGAGAGGCTGAGGAGTTGGCTAACAGCAAAGCTGTGAACTCCAATGTCTGGGAAGAAGAGAGAGCTCTGGGTAATAGGAAGGGGGGGGGGGAAGGAGGAAAGGTTTGGAAGGAAAGATAATTAATTGCGTTTGGAACATGCTATGTTGAAGATGTCTATGGGACTTCCAATTCAAGAGGTCAAATGGCAGGGGAAGTCTGGAGGTGAAAGAGATTCTGGTTGTCTAAAAGGAGTCGAGAATCATCAGCAGAGAGATGATAATTGGATGCAGTTGATGAGATCACCAAGAAAAATAATCTAGAAAAAGAGAAGACTCAAGAGGGAGTGTTAGAGGACCACTAGTTTTAGGGAGTGTAACCCTGATGAAATGCTGCTAAGGAGACTGAGAAAGAAGGAAGGTAAAAATCCAGGAGGGGGGATTGTCGTGGAAACCTAGAAAGGTGAGAGTACGGGGGCCAAGAAGCAACTGGCACTGTCAAAGGCTGCAGACAGAGGCCAAGAAGGAGGAAGACCTACTGATCAAGAGATCATTGCAATGAGAGCAGAAGAAGAGAGGGAGGAAGGAAATGGAAACTGTGGGAAGACATGGCTTTGTTGGTGCATTTAACCATTAAAAGGAGGAGGGAGGAGAAATTAAATTAATTTCGGAGGGAAGCGTGTCATGAGCATTGTTTGAGGATGGAGAGACACGATTGCAGGCAGCAGACAGGGAGAGGTTGGAGATTAGTGAGGGGGGATGGGAGAGGGAACGACTTGGTGGAAAAGATGGAATAGGATGGGACTACTTGTGGGTGTCAAGAGTTTGGCCTTGTCAAGAAGGGCAGCCTCTTCCCATGAGACACTGTGTGGCTCAGCAGGGAGCAGGTTTTTTCCCTTGTAAACACTCCAAATGAGGAACACAAAAAGCTAAAGAAATATAATTAGCAAGAAAAGGCTAAGTGATGAAATCCATTCTCTTACATATTTGGGTTATTGTTTTTAAAAATAGAAAAATATATTTAAAACAAAGCCAGAGCAAATGGGACAAAAATGCCCTGAGAGGCTAGAGAGTTAAAAGGAATTTAAGGAAGCAGGAGAAGGGAAGGAAAAGAACTAAATTTATTTTCTGTGGCCTCAATCCCTTGATCCCCTCAAAGTGAATCAGTATCTTTTGTTGGAGGAAAAATGCAGGGAAAGCTGCACAGTGAAGGGGAGGGGAAGCCAGAGATAGTGGGGAGTCTCATTCCCCGAGGGCACAGGTGAAGAGCAGGGCAGCTGGCTACCCTGGGAGGGCATTTCAGGGGGTGGGAAGGACACACTGCCCTGAGTCACCCACCATTCAGTGGCACAGCAGCTGACTGAGGACTTCCTCTCAGGAGCTTCTCCTCCTTTGTCCTGGGTTGTGCTTCCTCAGGCCTCACAAAAATTTGCCCAGATGCAGGCTTCTCGTGGCCCTGTGTGTCCAGGTGTCTGGTCACCAAGTCCAGGTTCAGACAGGATAACTACAAATCTTAGCCATGTTTGTCCCTCGGACACTGGGAAGAGAGTTCTCCACTTGTTTGAGGCCTGGAAAACCTTCAGTCATCTCTTTTAGGACCAAGAAACCTCTCAGAGGTAAACAAATGGGGTTATCGACCTGTGAAGGGTCAGGATACTTTCTGTGGAGGAATGGTGAAAATTTGTCATTTTCCTGGAGGTGATGCAATTGTGGCAAGGCAATTGAGGCGTCTGGAGAAGGAAAAACACCAAATGTCCTCACCGATTCTGAAGAGAGATTGGCAGAAAATCCGCCCGCCACTTGCTCTTCACTCCTAGAAAAGCAGGATGGGGGCCATCGGTCCCTGAATCAAGAGTCCGTGGGATGGTTAGTGAGAGACAAACATTTAACCACAGACTCCATCTTTATCGTCCACAACTCACCCAGAGAGGTGGGCAGTATAGGATCCCCAGTGGACTCAACAACAGAGAGAACTCTCTGAGGAGCAGTACCAGGGGAGGTGTAAAACTGGGAGATGGAGGAGCCTCAGAAAGGAGCCCAGGCTCACCTGATGGCATCAAGCCCTAAGACGCTGCATAGATTCCTGGAAGAGATCGTTAATCACATGGCCATCCACACAGGAGAGACCAAGTGGATGAAGAATTTCAAGATGCATTTGGCTGCGCACTCCTAGAGTCCCCCCAACAGCGTGGGTGTCTGGGGCAGGCGGGCAGCTGGGCAGAGCTGGGCACAGAGTTGCGGAGAGTGGGCTGGATTACTGACCCCAGGTTTCCCATGAAAGCTCGCTTTCAGCGTGGGCGTTTTATCCCATGTCCTACGGCAATGGGATGGGAAGCACATTTATCTTGTATGAACTAAAATTGAGCATTTGTAGAGGGCTGAAACCATTGGGTTGATGCACTGAGGTCGGGACTGCCGGGCACTTGAGGCTAATTACCAATTGGACGATTCTCTATGGGCATATGCTTGGAAAATGGTCCTTTCCGTGCTGGCTCAATGATTGGTGTATAGAGGATTATAGGAGGGACTGGGGGGCGGAGTAAAACAAGCCAGAGTCACACTCCTGGTGGTAGACAAGGAAGAAGGTGGTAGCTGAGATTCTGCTTCCATCCTGTTCAATCCTGAGTCTAAGACCAAGAATAGACTGAGGACTTTTGCTTATCCTGACTCCGGCTGATTCTGGGGTATCCTGGGAGCTAGTGCGGTCGTCACAGGAGAGGATGCGGTTGGGGAGTGGATTGCACCATTTAACTAAGGAGGAACTTTAAGAAGAGGGGAGTAAGAGCAGTGGGGGGAGGGACTGTCCGATGGGGAGAAGAGCTGAGTGGTCAATGTGGCAAGGGCTGGGGAGGGCCAGAGGTCTCTGGCCTGGGACCTCCGAGAGTGACCCTCCAGAAGGGTGTGGATGAGAGCTGTGACAGGATGAGCAGGTGGCGATTTGGGCTAGTGGGGTGGATTCCTGTACTGATGAAGTCCCAGGTGCCTCAGAGGCCTTGAGGAGGACTGAGAACGGCTCCAAGAGCTCCAGGGAGTCTGGGGGGGGGGGGCTAGGTTCCCAGACGGCGGGAGGCGGTGTTCACACAGATGGCACCCTTACACCCTGAGGAGTAAATTCACGTGTCTCATAATACATGATGGAATATGAACACAAACATATGAATATGTATGGGGAAGCCATTTTCAGTAGCCTAGAGTAAATATTATGGAAAATCAGTGAATTTTAATTAAATCTCTTCTTAATGCACATATTTAAATGCCAGGGCCCAAGGGATAAGTCTCTAGTCAGAGGCTGGGCTGGTTGGCAAGGCTCTCTGATGGCAGTCTCCCTTATTCCCAGCCCAGCATTCATTCTGGCAACGTCGCTGTGGCCACAAGGGCTGACTCAGTCCCTCCCTGGGGTTCGATTACCTTGTGATCCCCCTTTTGTCAAACACCTTCATTGAAGCCTCGAGGCAGAATCTGCTTCTGTCTCTGCCCAGAATCCACAGGCTCAAAGGATTTCAGACAAGGGGGAGGATGATGGGGGAGCAGAGCGATTTTATTTCCATTTTTTCATTATTTAAGACATTGAGCTGCCAGCGCAGGGGGAGCACAGGTGCTGAGAAGCCCTTGTAGAGGAGCTTCTTTTCCTGCTTACCCAGAGGATAGGTTGAGTCAGACCCTTCACTTGTGCAAGCCGGATCCTGCATTAACCCTTGGGGGAAATGTCAGAGCTGAACTAAGCCTGCCCAGCTGCCTTGTTCCAGCCCAGTGAGAGGAAGTGGCTTGCCCAGGCCACATGGGTAATTAGCAGCAGAGCAGGGGTCCAGGTCTGGACTCCGGGCCCTGGGATTCTTCCACGTGGACCCCCTTGCCACCTTCTCCATCATCCTGGGGTTCTTTAAATGCTGCCCTGTGCCAGGCGGCGTCCTGAGCTGAGCCCTGTCCCTGCCTCCTTGTAGATAGACTTCCTCACTGCCACCCCTTTAGCCCTTTTATCTGCATCAGTTTTCTAAGCCGAAACAAAATGAGTGACATGGCTCCTTGCACCCGATCCCTTCTTCAGGGATTTTCTGGTTATTTATATTATCTGAGTATTTATTTTTATGTTATATTTATATTTTATCTGAGTATTTTTATATTATCTGAGTATTTATTTTTATATTTATATTATATCTGAGTGTTTATATAACTGAGTATTTATTTTTATATTATATTTATATTTTATCTGACTATTTTTGTATTATCTGAGTAGTTATTTTTATATTATATTTATATTATATCTGAGTTTATTATACTCAGATGGCTGAGCTCTGTGGATGCTGTTTGCAGATCAAATTCCACTAGGGGGACAGGAAGACCCCAGGGAGAACGTCCCACCTGGGCTTCAGAGGTCAGGAATGCTCGGGGAACTCCTTGAAGAATCCTGGGTCCCATCTGCCCCTCGATGCACTGAAAGCCTCCTTCCAGGGCCCGGACCCTTACCCAGAAGCATCCCGCTCTCACTGTGGGCTCGGGCAGCAGGGGGTGGCTGGACTTCAGCACCCTGGCCAGCAGCCCAATGAGGACCCCCTCTGGCCCTTCTCCCCTTCCTCCTCTTCTTGCAGTAAGTCTCTTCGTGAATGGCACCCCCGAGTCCTCCACCAAGGAGCAGCAGCTCTCCACCATAACAGGCCTCTTTCCACTCCCTTAAATGTCATTGTCCCCAATGGAAAGCTCAAATCGAGTGCGGCAGGAGCGGATTGTCCCTGGGGGACGGCAAATGGCCTCTGGCTGTTAGGCCGCTGGGAGGGCTTTTTTCTTGAGGCAGGGCTCTTTCTCCTACATTTTACCGCCACGGTCACAAGCCCACTGCCACGGAAATGGGTCTACACTCGCTTAACTTGTTTCCTCTATGAGTCTGGGATCACATCATTGCGGGTCCTCCCTCCAGGGGCACAGGTCACGCCTCCCTTCCTTCTCACCCGTGGCACCTCTTGTCTGCGTCCTGCTGGCGCCGGGGCTGGCCTGGGGCAGGCGGGCAGACGCCGCTCCTCTGTCCCACACTCTGCCCCAGCCCGCCCGGGTCTGGCTCTGATCACACAAGGGGAGCACTCTCTCTTGGCTGCTACTCCTCCTATCCCTGCCTCCACGACCCTGACCCGGAGATGCTCTCTCCGGTCCATAGAGAGTGGGAATGGCCTTAATCGGACGGCTTTCCCCGGCCCTGTGCAGAGAAGCGGCTAGGTGTGCAGTCCAGATGGCTGACTGATAATTTCTTTGGGATAATGGCTTTGTTAATGAAAGATAAGGAAGACCCAGCCTGTAATTAAGTCTCCAGTAACCTCCAAGTTCAAGCACTTGGTAAATGTCAGCAAGCTTCCTGCTGGGCTGGGATTCCCTACGGCAGCTACTCTGGCAACAATCCCCCTTCTAGAGCTGAGCCAGTGGCTTCCTCCGGGGCCCTCGGCCCCGAGACTTCTTGAGCCTGGCTCCTGGGGCCACCGTGGGGAGACAGGCCCCGGGCGTCCCTGGTGCTCCGGGAGAGGGGAGAAGGGAGCCCTCTGCTTCTCCCTCACAGTATCGGAAGCCTGTGTGCAGCACAGACACCGGTGCCTCCGTGGGGCCCCATCCGGGACTGGGGCTGCTGCTGCAGAAAGCCTGGGTGGTCACTGGCCGTGAAAGTTCGTGGTGGTCACTGCAGTGCCTCAGGGACCTCTGCCCAGCTTCCCATCACCTAGGGGACCCTTTGGCCTGTCCTGCTTGGTCACTGCCACAGCGCATAGAGTGGGAAAGGTGCAGTCACAGCTGGGGTTCAGCTGCTTTCCGTGGATGGTAAAAGAGGCTGTCCGTCAGTCCACACTGACCTCTCAGCCCACACCGACCTCTGAGCCCATACCAACCTCTTACCCACACTGACCTCTCACCCCACACCAACCTCTGAGCTCATACTGACCTCTCACCCACACTGACCTCTCAGTCCATACTGACCTCTCACCCACACTGACCTCTCAGCCCATACCGACTTCTCAGCCCACACCGACCTCTCAGCCGTGAATTGGGCTCACAGGGCCCAGAGGTGTGAGAAGAAAGCCTGAGAAAGTCCAATCTCCAGGGACTTGCCCTGAGCCCTTGATGGGGCCGGCTGGAGCAGAGGATGATCCCCAGAGCGGGCAGAGGCTCCAAGGGCGAGCTTCCCGCTGCTGCTGTGTTATGGCCACCAACAGAACGGAGAAGCTGATGGGATGTACCCGCTGACGGACGAGCTTGGAGGCTCGCGTGACACCTTCTCGTCTACCCTGGAGAAGGGGTGGCTGGTGACCTGCTCTACGGCGTCGCCAAGCCCGTCCCGAGACTCCGTGGCAGGCCAGGAGGGAGCTCCAGCACGCGCACGTGTGGCAGGGGCCCCCTTTGGGCTCTGTCATCTCATGCCAGGGGGCCAGGCCTCTCCTTAACCACAGCAGGTGGGGAGGGAGAGACCTCATGGGCCACATGTAGGAGGGGATAAGCCACTATCAATCCCTGACAACTCGTCTCAGCTCCTAATTTTTTTTAACTCGACTTCTGACAGCTTTAAGGTACAAGTGGGTGTCACAATGAGTTATTTTCTGCTTGTCTGACTGACAACTGCCATTTCATGGGATTGCTTAGACACCTCCCCAAGAAGGTAATTATTAGACCATCAAGCAATGTAGGCTGGCGGCTTTTCCTCCTTATCACCAAAAAAATTGTGTTCCCAAAAATGTATAATTATTGATGGAAATTGCTTTAATCTCAACTTACTATTAACTTTTCACATGGAGCTTGGAGCTCATTGGGAAGGAGAGAAGTAAAGCAGAAATGACAAAAATCAATGGAATGAGCATCATGAAAGCTGTGAGTCCCTTCAGTGAAGGGAGAGGCTTGGACCAGTGAAAGTCTGCACAACCCCTCAAAACCCATAGTGCAGAATCTGAGCTCTTTTGTTTGGCTTCAGGGCTGCCGAGGCATTTGGACAGTGGCCATCTTGACATTCTCTGCTCCCAAAGCCTGTCCTTGCTATGAGAGGAAGCGACAAATGGAACAAATCCTGCTCTTTTCTGGCTTTTTCCTGGAAATTAGCAGGTTCACTCAAGCAGAGCCCCGGGCACAGAAAAAAAATTAAACAAAGTTCTAAAGCTTATAATCTAAAGTTTAGGACACCAAAAGGGAAGGCAGCCTACTGGAGGCAGAGTATAAGGAGGAATAGACTGCTTCAGAGATGGGACTCATGTATCTGTACCACCCGGAAATGCTCCTGATTTGCTGGCAAACTCCTGGAATCCTAGAAAGCCCAAAGGGGAAGAAGCAATCCCAGCGATTGATCGGTTCAACCCTTACCATGTCCGGGGCCCGCACCCCAACATACAACAACAATAACTTACAAGTTGCCATCTAGTCTTGGCTCTAAGACCCCCAGAGACGGGGAGCACATTGCTTTTCAAGTTGGCCAAGCTCTAATAGTTAGGAAGTTTACTCTCATATTGAGCAGAAAGTTGCCCAAACAAGGCTCCTCCTTCTGTCCAAGCAGAACAAGCCTAAGCCCACTGCTCAGCTGTTCCTCCCACCTTCATTACCATGAAGATGACTTCCTCCATCTTGGTCATCAGAACCAGTCCCACGGCAAAGCTCCAGGACATTCCCCAGAGGCCACAGAACACACATCCCAGAAGCCAGGGCAGTTTTCTCTCTGAACCCCGGGCACTGAACATAGGGAATCATCTTCCCTGGAAGGATACCTGGCCAGGAGGAATGAGGTGGACAACCACCCTTTACTCGGAACACTGATGGTTCTGCCCTTGGATCAGATCTGAGTCAGTCAGCTCACTGTAGTTCCAGCAGGAGCTTGATCATCTCATCCACAGGGCTGTTGTGGGTGACTTGCCCGAGTCTCTCCCTGACACCTAGGGATGTGCTCCTGCTCCTGCACTAGCCTGGGAAGTCGGTCCAAGGAGTAGAGGGATTCCATTCTTGTGGATACTGAGGGTCACCACTTCTCCTTCACCTGAGAACCTTACTCGCTCTCACTGAAAAATGTGGCCATTCATTGCATGCTCTCCTTCTCCCTTCTCTCACATCTCCCAGATAAGTTTCATCACTTTCTCCATCTTCTCTCCTGTGTCCCATGAAGAGTTTCTGAGGACAAACTTTTCTCAGGCACAGTGATCCCATTCCATCTTCTTTTCTCCAGAAGATTGCCCCTCCCCACTCTCCTTCTAGTCTCCTCTAGTCTCCTGGGTGCTTCCCTATGGTTGCAAACATGGCCACATCCCCCCATCAACAAGAAAACCTTACCTGATCCATGTGCTCCCACTGGCCACCCTCCATGTCTCTCCTCATCTTTGTGGCCATCTTGCAAAGGTCCCCACTTCCTTCTCCCACCCTCTTCTGAACTCCCCAATCTGGTTCCAGATCTTGTCATCCTACCCCTGCTCTCGCTGGCGACTCCCTCAATGACAAAATCTAAGGGAGAGTCTTCTCTCCTCGTCTTTGATTTCTCTGCAGACACATTTGGTCACGTCTTCTCCCCAATACTCTCTTGTTTCTGGTTGTTCATGACCTTGCCCTCTCCTGGTTCTCCTTCCACCTGACTGACCATTCTTTCTTAGTCTCCTTTGCTGATTTTTTATGTAGGGACATCCCCACAAGGCTTTGTCTCAGGATTTCTTCTTTCCTGTTATTTCACTGGGTGATCTCATCAGTTCTCATGGATTCAACGATCGTCCCTCTGCCCAGGATTCTCAGATCTCCTTCTCCAGTGCTCACTTCTGCTGACCTTCAACCTCAAATCCATCAGAAATCTTGAACTTGATGTCCTGTAGACATCGGAAACTCACCAATGCCCAGATGAAACCCACTCTTTCCAGTTCCTCCCCATCACAAACTTTCCTGTCGCTGTCCAGGGTACCACCCTCCTCCACTCACCCAGGCTCCTAACCAATCACGGGCTCCCCTCACTGGGCCCATATCCAGGTGGTCTCTGACTCTGCAACATCCTGTTATAGGACCTCATCATCTCACGCACCTGGAGCATCGCGATAACCTGGTGACTGGTCTCCCTGACACTGCGGTCCATCTGATGCTCAGCTGCCAAAGCCCCAAGATTAATCCAGCCCTGACAACATCAACCGTCTCTCTACTCGAGAGCTGGAAGCTCCCAATCGTCACTAAGACCCCAAACAAAACCTTCTGTCTGACATTCAAGGCCCCTCGGCCTTTCAGGTTTTGTGCCTCAGACTCCTTTCCCCACTCCTACTCACTCCTCATCGTGGGATACCAAACGCTCCATCTGCTGACTCCGGGCACGGTTCCTGTTATCCCCTAGGCCTGGAATTGTTTCTCTGTCTCCAATGACTCTTGCACGAGTTCTGAGGGTCATCTCTTCACTCCTCGAGGACCACGACCTCTGTGGGTGAGGGGAGGAGTGGGCTCCGAAGGGTTCCCTCTGAGGGTTGATCGAACGCCTCTCACGACGGGCCTGGTTTCCTGCCATTGCGTGCCCGGGGCTGGCTTTTCTGGCCACACTCGCCAGTCTTTAGGCCCAGCCTCACTGGGGAAGCTTCAGCATCTGCCCGTCTTATTCCTATCTTGTTGCCTGCCAAGCCTGGCTCGCTAGGAGCCCTCCGTGATGTCTGTGGCCTTCCCAGCCATGACCCAGCTCCTTAGTGTTTTCCTGGTTGGTGACCGTGGGCAGTTAATGCATTCAGCCCTTTGATGGACCCCCCCTCTTTGGCACTTTCCTGGGGACTGGAAAAGCGAGCGCCATTCCTGGGCTGTGTCTGTGCCTCTCAGGGGGCGGGACAAAAATATTGGCAGCCGCTCCCAGAGCAGAGAAGGCTTTCAGGGCACAACTCCCTTGCTTGCCGGCCAGGCCACCCAGCGCTCAAACACTACGACTAGAGGAGCTTCCACCAGATCCGACGGGAGCAGCTCCCTCCCAGATGGGTTCAACTCTTCTCCTCCCCCTGTCCCCAGAGTCAGGACTCTTGGTGGGTCAGGGACCAGGAGAGAAGACCTCCCGCCCCATGGGACACTCTAGTGGCCCAGATGCCAGGTGGACTCTTTTTCCTTTATGCTATGGCACAACGAGGGCCCATCCAGGGCAGAGGCAGGGAGGCCACACCCAGAGCCCACCAGGGCCAGGACGAGTGAGGCAGGGGGGGCTCCCTAGGGAACGAACCCCCAGAGCTGACGTTCCGTGCCTATGGAGGCCCAGAGAAGGGAAGGGTTGGACCAGCCACGTGACCCTGACTACTCAGCGCATGCAAAGTCCTGCCGGTAACCCGAGTGAGCAATGGGAGTCTGAGCCAGGGCCCTGGGCCCGGGAAGGCCCCCCGGCACACTCGGCATCTCTGGCAGGCCCTGGCTGGTGGAGACGCTGTCTCTAGGTGACGGGCTCAACTGCCCCCTCTCCCCCCAAACTCGGCCCTGGCCCCATCACAGTCTCTACGCCACAGAAGGGGCTCACCTGCCTATTGGAAAAACCCCTCAGGAGAAGGGGCGAGGGTTAGGGTTAGGATTAGGGTTAGCCAGTCTGGCCGGTCTCAGGGGGAGATGAGGGAGGACCGCCAGGAGCCCGATCAGAGCTGGAGTCTCTCTCCGGTCCTTGTGGGCTCTCACCTGCTCTGTTATAATTACATTTAGGGTTAGGGTCGGGAGGCGCATTTAGGGTTAGCTGTCAATCTTGGAGAAGTAACTAAGTACTAGGTGCTTACTGGAGAATCACTGTCTTCCTTCCTCTGAGTTAACCCCTTGTTTCAGTATCCGCCCTTTACAGGAAGCCTTGGGCAGCCTCTCTCGCCCCCCCAACCAAGCCGTGTCCAAGGGAGGGAGCCAGGTGCAGGGGGACCTGCCGGGAGGGGTCTGGGCGGGTCCCACCTCTTTTCTTTGGGGAGATTGCCCGGGTTTTACTCTTTGGAGGAGGAGGGTGGGGGATGGGGCTCCATCCCATCATGCACTCCTCTGGTGCCGCAGCTTGGGCCTCCCAAAGGCTGCTTTCCCTGTCTGCAGCCTCCTCGGCGGGCACATGGGGGGTGCCCAGGGCTCCTCTCAAGGAGCTTGGGCGGAGCCGAGTTTGGGGCTTCAGGACGGGGGCAGACGTGGCTGGTCCTGTGGTGAGCGCTGCTAGGGCATCGGCTCCTGGGGGTGCTGGGACAGCCAGTCCGAGTCCGAGGCTGGCGCTGCGGGAGGGCCTTGCACTCAGGGCATTTCCTGCTCCGCTTTGGTCTGAGGGAAGTGGGGGAGACATTTTGCTGTCAGCCCCTCAGGTGGGAACTGTCCTTACCCAGCCCGGGCCGGAGGCTCTTCCAGGAATCGCACCCTGTCTCCTGATCGTTGCCCCAGGGACTCCTGTCTGTCCAAGCCTGGGGCAGCTCCGGGGCCCTTAGTCTCTGGGGATCCCCAGGCTCCCTGCACCGCCATCCTGTGTCAGAACCCCCAGAACGCACTCGGCACCTCCTGGGGCCACCGAGCAGGGCCGCATCTCGCATCTGGATCCCCTGGAACCTGGGTCTCTGGAACCCTTGTTTGCCCGTCAGGCCCCAAGGATAACGGTGGAATCTGGTGGGATTTTCCAGTGGGAAAGGCTGCATCTGGGGGAGAGTATCTGGTTCTCAGAGGAGCAGAAAAGCCAAGGGTCCGAGGGTCAGTGGCAGGACACACGGAGGGAGGAAGACACCCCAAGCGCTGGAGACAGGGCCGATGGGGCAGCAGCCCGGGGTCGCTGGGAACCCTCTGGGCCAGCTCCAGCGGTCAGTGACCCCGGAAGGCCAAAGAAGCCGGGGTCAGTGCTGGGCTGGGCAGGCCATTGCCTCATTGGGACATTGCCTGACATCTGACACCCACAGAAAGGGCTCATTAGGAAGGATGGGGGGGGGCAACATGGGTGCTCCAGGGGCTCTGAGGACGGAGGCCCTGGGGCTCCTCGTGCGCTGCATCTGCCCAAAGAAGCATCTGGGCTTGTCCCCAGGGGAAACAAGCCCAACACTCTCCCTGGCACAGGAGAGACGCTGTGGCAGTCTGGGGGCCAGGCCTGCTCCAGGGTCCTGACCCAGGAACATGGCCCCCGGCCCAGGAACATGGCCCCCACCCAAGGGACATGGGGCCCCAGTGCCTGCCCTGGAGGCCGGAGTGCCCGGGCCTCTGTGGGATGGCAGGTGGCAGACTACTTGGAGGAGTGATGTGGGCCCTGGGCAGAACCGGCCCCCTGACGCTGGAAGGCCGAGCTCCAGAGAAACCATTCAGTGGGCACAGGGTGTGGGCAGCCTCTACCAGAGGCTGCCCTCAACGGGCCGGCCACCAGACTCCAGGACCATGTGGATTAGACTCAGGGCTGCACCCACAGCCTCCCCTGGGTCCCTGCCCAGGGCCTCACTTCCAGCCTCCATGCTGGGCTCCCCAGGAAACATTTCCTTCCACGTCTACCAAACTAGTCCCGGGCTTCTTGGAAGGACTGACTCTTCCTCGGGTTCCTCTGAAGCCCAGGGAGCTAAGGTGTCCTGGGGCTGCCTTGGAGGGGAGGGCTCCCCAACTGTGACCTCTTCCCAGGGGGCCCCACGGGAGCTGCTCGTCCAGCCCCGAGACGCTGTGGAGCTGAAATGACCGGGCAGAGCAATTTGCCTCCTCCCTTCCCGGAGGCCCCGGGGCCTTGTGCCGAGTCACGTCCTGCTCCATTCACACCAAGAGACACTCATTCTCCCGCCCATTGCGGGCCGGAGCTGCTGCTTCTGGGCTGTGGGGACATGGAGGTGGCGGCTTTCCCGCTGAGGTGAGACCGGAGTCTGTTCTGTCTCCAGTTAAAAGGCCTGGCTGGTAAAAGTCTGCCCAGAGTCAGGTGGAAAGTGAAGGGACCAGCGGCCTCAGACTCTCTCTCCTCTATCCCCACTTTTGGGGCCATGAGGGGGATGCTTGCAGAGCCAACTCAGAACCTTGGAAGCTTCAGGGTTCGACATAAAAGCCACTTCCTCCAGGAAGCCTCTCTTGATCTCCCCAGCCGCTCCTGCCCCCAGCCGACCACCTTGTACTTATTCTGAGACACTCCCTCCTGGACCTGTCTCCCTGGTAGGGAGCGAGCTCCTCAGAGGCAGAGCCACTTCCGTCTTCGCCTCATGGGTCCAAGCCCAGGGCCAGGCACAAAACAAACACTTAGCAAATGTTCCCTGCCCACGGCCTACTTCCTGGGCTGGGCCTGGCTCCCCGAACCAGCCCTCAGTCTCAATTCCCAACCTAAAGGGCCCGATCTTCCATGTCCCACATCATCCCAACAGGGGTGGCGGCCCCTGGGAGGCTGGAAGATCCCAAGCTTATCGAGGAGCGCCAAGGGTCACTAGAAACAGTAGGGTTTCATCGGGGAGCTCTAAGGCCCATTGGGCACAATATCTATAGGGCTTCATTGAGGAGCTCCAAGGCTCACTGGGAACAGTACATATAGGGTTTCATCGGGGAGCTCCAAGGCTCATTGGGAACAGTACATATAGGGCTTCATTGAGGAGTGCCAAGGCTCACTGGGAACAGTACATATAGGGCTTCATTGGGGAGCTCCAAGGCTCACTGGGAACAGTACATATAGGGCTTCATTGAGGAGCTCCAAGGCTCACTGGGAACAGTATCTATAGGGCTTCATTGGGCAGCTCCAAGGCTCACTGGGAACAGTACATATAGGGCTTCATTGGGCAGCTCCAAGGCTCACTGGGAACAGTACATATAGGGCTTCATTGGGCAGCTCCAAGGCTCACTGGGAACAGTATCTATAGGGCTTCATTGGGCAGCTCCAAGGCTCACTGGGAACAGTACATATAGGGCTTCATTGAGGAGATCCAAGGCTCACTGGGAACAGTACATATAGGGCTTCATTGGGCAGCTCCAAGGCTCACTGGGAACAGTACATATAGGGTTTCATCGGGGAGTGCCAAGGCTTGCTGGGAACAGTACATATAGGGCTTCATTGGGCAGCTCCAAGGCTCACTGGGAACAGTACATATAGGGCTTCATTGGGGAGTGCCAAGGCTCACTGGGAACAGTACATATAGGGCTTCATTGGGCAGCTCCAAGGCTCACTGGGAACAGTACATATAGGGCTTCATTGGGCAGCTCCAAGGCTCACTGGGAACAGTACATATAGGGCTTCATTGGGGAGTGCCAAGGCTCGCTGGGCACAGGGGCTTCACTGGACAAGGTCTGGCTCGTTTAGACAAGGCGACTGTCCTCTTGAGCCCAGACCAATGGCTCAGAAGCTGGGCTCTGCGTGGGCAAATTGAGAGCGCCCCTGACCAAGCTTCTTTTGTCTCACTCTGCATTTAGCAGGCCAGTGGGGAGGTTGCTCTGCCCCATGACCTGCTGTTCTCTGCGCCTCCTTTGCCAGTCACTTTCACATGTGTGTTAAAGGGAAATGACCAGGAGGCTTTAAGGAGTGACCCGGCCTATCAGGAATCAGAGGGGGGAGGGAGCCAGCAGTGAAGCCTCCATATTGGGGGGGTAGCTCTCTGGCTTCAGTCAGGATGGGAAAAAAAGCAGTCTGGCTTCAGATTGGTCCGATTTCCCTTCATCTGGGGCTGAGCCTTGGAAAGTGGAGGGGGGGGGGATGCTAAGCCCTTCCTGTGGAGGAAGAATGGGTAAGGATCTGATGGTGGGTGGGCAGAATTCTAGGGGGCCTTCTAGTCAATGGCCCGTGAAATGCGGAAGGTCTCTCAAGAAACCCACAAATAGAAACACAAAGAAGTGAAAAAAGGGCTCCACTTAGACAAGGTTAAAGAGTCATTCAAGAGAGGAATCGGTATTATATGGTGGCCATATGTAGTTTTAGACGCATGTTTCCACATGGGTGAATGTGCATTTTATGGGTGTCTGAGTATAAGGTGGGCAGGCTTGCATGCAGCTCTATGATTGTGTGAGTGTGGATATTTGCATGTCTGTGTGCGTACATATAATCTGTGCTTAACTATAGCCTGCTTGGGGGGATGGAAGGGGAAAAAAGAATAGAGTAAAAGAGACACAGAAGGAATAAAAGAATAACCTACAAGGAACCAAAGAAAGTATGGATACACGAATATAATTTCTTCTATTATTGTATATGCTTTCTTGAAATGGAAATTTCCTATTATATAGTTTGAATTTTCCCTGATCTTCTGCTGGGCACATGACAATGTTTTGTTTTATTGTAATTTCCTTTTCTGTCTTTCTTTTCTATTGTGTTTTTTCTTATTTTGTATTTAGTTCAACTAAAAAAAAAAAGCTCATCTGGGTTTTCTTTTGGGGCCTGAGATTAAATTACATTTTAATTTGAGGTGTCACATGTAAAAAAGGAAAAAAAAAGAAAAAAGGGGCTTCAATATAACTAAAAAAGAGAGCAAAGACAAAGCTGAATAGGTCTGACATCATGAAACATACTGCGTACCAAGGCAAACAGCAGAGACAGGAAGACTGCAAAAGAAACTATTCAACTTCTGAGAAACAGTGAGTGACACAGAGGAATTAGGCAGGGAGTGCGGCTGAGTGGCAAGAGTCAGCCTCTCATCCAGGAAGAGATCAAACACAAACAGCCCAGGAAACCCTGGGCAAGTGACTGAACTGCTCAGGGATTACCCAAGCAGCTTCCCCAGGCAAAGAAGGTGCTGGCCAGCATCAGTGAAGGGAAACTGACCACTTGGGAGACACATCTGTCAATGAAATCACAGCTCTAGCTCCTCTCCTCAAGTAAGTTAAGCAGCTTAAAAAACTTATAATGATGATGATATTGATAAGAACAACAACAATAATGATAATCAGTAGCATTAAAGTTCGACAAGGGCTTTATGGTATTATCTCATTTTATTTAGTAAGAAAATTCTAAGACTTAAAAGAAGAACAACTGGGAGAAAGGTTTTTTTTTTTTTTTTAAATTATGGAAGTGAAGCCAGATTTAAAAGATTTTTTAAAGTTAGAAGTAATTTATTTATTAACAACAACCAAGATGGAGAAAATGCCAGAGAATCTGAATAAACAGAATCCACCAACACCAGATAACCAACACCAACCAAGACAAGGCAGATCCACTAATCCCAATGAATAGCATCGTCCTTGGCACTTACGGGCCAGTTGACAGACTGATAACTAGAAAAAACATTTTCATGAAAAGTATGGAGTTTTCCAAAAAATGAGCAGCCATGTAGCTTCAACTACCAGAATGGGATGATAGGAGACCTTAAAACCACAATCCAGGATATTCAATAAGACATCATAATTAGGATAACAAATGACAACACACACATAAAAAGAATCTCCATAACACCGGCAAAGAACTAATCCAAAATGTTACAGCTAAATTCCAACATTATCATGATATAGAAAAATGTCCCCCTCCCCCCAGTAAAAATAGTATGGGAAGAAAAATTAGCATCCCCTGGGGCTTCTAAAGGAACACAAGGGGACGAGTGGAGATATTGGCATATGACCTACACACAATTAAAAAGTGTGCATGAGCTATGAAGCCTGAAAACAGATAAACAAACTGACATGCAAATGTAGGCAGGAGCCTTTAAGAAACATTCCCACTTTTAAAAATGCTCAAAGCCACATATATTTCAAGGAAGTCTTGGAAAAGCATTCTAACTTCCTAGTCAAAAAAAATTATTTTAAATAAATCACACTTCTCAAATCAAGATAAACCAATTGCTAATAAAACGTGAGGACCTCCAGAGTATTCAATCAGAGGGGGAAGGGGATAAGGATAAGGCTACGGCTACTTTCCATCTTTGAATCCATTTTTCTTTGAAGAAATCAAGGTAAATAATATAAAATAAAGGAATCTGGGATGGCCTAGTTTCATCAGATGTAGTTTAACAACAGACAGGAAATGGATTAAATTTTCCCAAAGTGAAAAGACTTTAAGCAGGATAGACTTTAAAAATAGAATCCAAATGAGATAGTAATTCCAAAATTCGTTATGCTATCCCAAGTCACAAAAAGCTGGTATAGCACTGATGGAAATATCAAAGGAGACAAACAAGGGGATAACTTTTTGCTATAGAGTTCGCTATAAAATGAGAGGTGATCAATAAATACATCAATTAAGGAGCAGTTATTAAACACCTACTGTACATCAGGCACAACAAATAAAAGATAAAACTTAAAAGAACCCATTCCTTCAAGGAACTTGCCTTTTAATGGAGGAAAATGTACAAGTATGAGTTCCAAAGGGATATGAACAGAAATTTGCATTGAAAATACCAGCCACTGGGGGATGGAGAACCAGGAAATGTTTCTCACTTGAGTTGTGGAGGAAGATGCAAAGAGAGGAGGGTGTGGAAGGTCTGTTTGTGCCAAACAATCCTGAGCTAATACCCTTCTACCAGTCAGGTGTCACCTTATATTTGGAAAACTTGCAAAAATCGAAATAGCCTCCAATTCAAAAAGTGGTGGGATAGCTAATATTCCCTACGAGAACTGGAATATCCAACACAGAGAAATCCATCAAACCTTGCAGCCATCCCCACCACTTCCTACCGACACTAGTCCAGTGGATGCTGGTCCATCCGCCTCCTCCAGTCTCCCCAGGGGATGTCACAGTGAATGCTGGATTTGGAGTGAGAAGACCCAAGTTTAAAGTTAACCTCAGATGCCTACTACTGTGTGACCCAAGGAAAATCCTCTTTTAATCTTTCATTTGTCTCCCTTTCCTCAACTCTAAATGGGGACCAGCACCTACACCACAGGGCTGTTGAAATGATATTTGTCAAGCTCTCAGCCCAATAGCAGCCCCTCCATGGACATTAAATGCTCCTTTCCTTCCCTTCTCTACTCCAGTCCATCCTTCATTCAGAAAAAGTGAAGAATATTCATTTTTGTTTGTTTACTACCCCACTTGAGTGGGAGCTCCTGAAGAGCAGAGCACTTAAACTGTCCTGATACTATGAGGGGATTTGGGCAAATACAGCCAAGCAGAAAATTATTCATGATTAAATAATAAAGCCAGCTGCAAGTCTCAAGCATAACCCTAACCCTAACCCTAACCCTAAATTCACACGTGCTGCCTCCCGACTCTAACTCTAATCCTTCAAACCCTAACCCTTCAAATAATGATCTTATTAGATATCTTCTTTTATTTGCATTGTCCAGAAGCTCTGTGGTATAGGTACAGAATCAACATTTTACCAATACAGAAATATCTGAGGGTGAGAGCGATTCGGTGACTTGCCTATGGTCATCTAACCCAGCATGTGGGCAGAGACATCCAGGTCTTCCTCCATTCTATCCACCATCCAACACTGGCTGGCAAGATCAAATTAAAAAAAAAATACAACATAATATTACCCATTTCTCCTAAATCTATAAGATACACTAAATGTGGTATCTAGAGGGAAAAAATGAAGTAAATATCTACCAAATTTCTCTTCCCCCAACAACTTAGAAATGGAAGAAACCCACTGAAAACAGAAGCAAAATATTCAAGGTCAAAGCAGAGAGCAATATAAATGGAAGTTGGAAAACGGCTAATGGAATAAGGACATTTAACAGCTGATTTTTGACAAGATGAACAAAACTGATGAATAATGAGTAAATCTCATTTTTTTTCAATAAAGGAGAAAATCTAAATCATCTCAATTAGAAATAAGAAAGAAGAGATAATGAGAGAAAAGAAACCAAGAAAATTATCAGAGATTATGTCTCACCTCTGAAAATAAATCTGAGAATCCAGAAAAAAATAGATAATTATCTCCAGAAGTATAAAATGGACAAAAACAACAAAAAGAGAAGCAGAACAGGTAGAAAGACCATCTCCCAAGGAGAGATGATAAATCATTAAAGAAAGAGCTCTCTCGAAAGATGACCAAGCCAGATAGATTCATAAGCAAATTCATATGAATTTTTTAAATGTGTTTTGTAAGACTTCATACATGGAACTAACATATTCATTGTTTTCTCAAAGGATGGGAGAGGGCTAGAAAGAATGTGGAATTCAAAATTTAAAAAAAAAAAACGAATGTTAAATTTTTAAAAAAATGTGTAGTGCTGCATTTTGGAGACATTTTTAAAGGTGGCAAGTTACTCAGCTCTTCCAATGACTCATCCTAAGCTGTAAGTCCAAAAGCATTGTCTAGCCACGTCTTCCCCAACCCCCATTGGAGCCGTAGCAGTAGCACAAGGCTCTTATCTCTATTGTGTCTCTTCTTGTTGGATGCAGCCCAGTGTCCTAGCCTGACAGGATCTTTTCGAATCCTTACTCGGATACCCACCGTCTCAGGGACCCCTCCAAGTTTTGCTGATATCTGCAAGTCTGCAAGCATGTTTTCAAAGTCATTGATAGAAATGTTACACAGCATAGGACCAAACAGAAAGCAGACCATGGGACACTCCATGGAAACCTCAGTCATGCTGATATTGAACAACTAATAACTCTTCCTTGTACATTCAGCTACTGCAACATCCCTTCAACGTCCTCAACCTCCCCACAGTGTCATCATGAATATGTTTCTCTCCTTTTCATAAGAATGACATGCAAAAATTTGCCAGTAAATTTCCCCAGACTGCCATCCTTAAAATAGTAATATCCCCTGAAAGTGTTCCTCTACCATCTACCATTTTGACGACTGTCAAAAAGGGAAAATTAAATGCATCTGGATTACTGAAATCACAGAGGTTCTTTGTGATCCCTGATCCCCTCTCGAAATGTTTAATCCTTTTAATAAAAATTCTAACCCCCAATGGAGTGCAAGATAGGAACAAAGTTCCCACGAATATATTAGAATATTCATTGAAACCTTTTTTATGGTAGCAAAAAACTGAAAGCAGAGGAGGAGCCTATTAATTGGGGAATGGCTGAAAAACAGGTATTTAAATGTAATGGATGATTGTCCAGTAAGAAAGGACGAATGGGAGGAATTCAGAGAGAAGTGAGCAGTGACAGTGAAGTAAACAAGACTAGGAGAAGAAAATGCAAAATGTCAACATTAGGGAAGATGAAAAGATGCTCAAAAGAAAGTTGAATTGTTGACTAACCAAAAAACCAAACAAATAAACTTAACGAAAGTCCCTGAGAAGAGACAAAGGCACGTACTTCCCCCATCACAGCAAAGAGATGGGGGATGAATGGGAGAAACTATTGGATACTCAGTCAGTGGATGTTCATTCTACATTGTCTCCTTTGTCACGAGGGAGGTGGAAATCTGGAAGGGGCTGATGGTTGTCCTGGGTTCTCCAAGGGGACCAAATGTCATCACTACCTTGGAGGCGTTGCAGTGTCTGGCTGAACGGTGTGAGCTCGGAGCACTCTGCCACCGTAGTCCCCATGAACTTGTGGGTGGGCTCTCTAACTTTGTGCATCTCTCAGAGCACACACAGCCCCTTCTCTGATGAGGGACGCCATGCTGGGAGATCCAGTGTCCCATGTCACAAATCAATTCTAAAGTTCTTAAGAGAGATCTTGAGAGTGTCCTTGTACTGCTTTTTCTGACTACCTTGTGAGTCCTCCATGAATTCTCAAAAAAAAAAAAAAAAAAAGTCCCTTTGGTTAGTACGCATTTGACATTGAACACTGTGGCCAGTCCAATGGAGTTGGGCTCCCTGCAGGAGAGCTGGGCAATTTAGGTCAAGAAAGGTGGGAAATGATCACAGGTGTGCTGGTGAATATTTAACAACTGGCAGGAGGGGGGGGGGGGAGAGGGATGTAAAATGTACCAGGGATGCACTTTTAAGTTTAATCTGCATTATTATCATAATTACCTTCACTTTCTAAGGTCTAGACAATCAGCATAACAATCCAGCCCTGATTTGTAGACTGCCGATTTGGAGGGAAAAAATGCTTGAACTGATTCTTTTTTTTTTTTTTTTTAATTAAAACTTTTCATTTATAAAGCATATGCATGGGTAATTTTTCCAACATTGACTCTTGCTTGCTGCAAATTTTCCCCTCCTTCCCCCCACCCTCTCCCCTAGCTGGCAGGTAGTCCGATACATGTTAAATATGTTGTAATACATGTTAGATCCAATATGTGTATACATATTTATACAGTTATTTTGCTGCAAGAATTCTCCTTGCCTGAACCAGCTCCCCTGTTCCCTCCATCGACTTTTCTCACTGGACCAGGCCACAGGCTTGACCACTGTTCTCTATTTCCTGCCTGGAGCTTTTCTTCCGCATGTGCTTTTGAAAATCTAAGTTGGGGAACAAGTTCCCTGTGTGTATCCACGTGATTCTTTTCAAATAAATCTCTGTCTCTGTCTGTCTCTGTCTCTCTATTTCTCTCTCTCTCGTCTATAGAATGAAATACCCAAGAGTTTTCTGTCTCTAATGCTATAGAATTTTATTACATGGGATCCCATGTATCCTTTCTCTAGACCATTTGAAAGTCTTCTGTAGCATGAATTCTAGGACAGAGTTGTCCTTTATCTCCAAGGTTTTCATTATTTCTCCTCCAGGAACTACTTCTCTCTTCTTGGCAAGAATATATTTTTCCCATCAACAAGGATTTTTGTCTCTTCCTTTCCTCCATTAGAAAAGAAAAACAAAGCTCTTCCAACAAATATTCCTTGTCAAGGAAGACAAATTCAGTTGGTGAGAATCCAGTGCAGAATAAAATTTGCTCATTTCCCTTACTCCGCTTTTTGAAGGATGGAATTATCATTAAGGCAGTCAAAAAGTTATTAGCGGCTCTGCTTTTGGCAGAGGGAGCGTCCCAGCAGCTGTCTGGATAATTGAAGTCCCGCATCACTAACAATATGCTATTGCCAGCCTTGCGATGTTTCCCAAAGTCCTCATGAATTCCCATTTTCTGTCTAGCTAGTTTGTAGTGATGAAGACAAGATTGCCTCTGATTTTCACTCCATTAATCTTTACCCAATAATCTTTCTCTGGTTTCTCATACAAGTAGGTCTCCTGACGGTGCAATGATGCTCCATTCTTCCACCCCATTTATCTCCCCTTGTTTTTTTGACAACTGTGGAGCTTTCCTCTCTCAGGTCCAATCCTGGGTCTCATTCGGACCCATGAGGTCAATCTTACCTCCTTTGGGTTCTAGTCGCTAGTCTGGGGTTCTTCTCACCCACACATTTTGTATCTGTATTTTATTTGTGAGGCTCCTTGATGAGACTCTGTCTGTCCTCACCCCCAGGCCCCCCATTCTCTTATCCTTTTTGTTTCTCTGTACCTGTTTCAATATCTGTCCAACTTGGTGGGGACATGAGTGTTCCCCCCCTTTTCTATCTTTTTCCATTTAAAGTCTTTGATTAGATTTGCAAGACATTAGACACGTGGGTTCTTCAGACTCAGTGAGGGAGCCACCCACTTCTTTCCTTCTCCCTTCCCCCAATTCAATGGCCAGGAGGCAGTCATCCCTATTTACATAAATTCCATTCTCATAATTCTCCCCTTGCTGGCTACCCGTTCACCTCCTTGTATTTATCTTTCTCTTCCAAAGCCCTGACTCTAGACGCACCGCAGCGATGCCCTGAACATCCTCAGTTTCTTTCTAGATGATTTTTGCATCATTTATGCCCACCGAGCCATCGGAAAGTCACTGGCAATGTAACGATAATAACTAACTTTTGTATGGCTGCTACCATGTGCCAGGACTGTGCTAAGCCCAGGGAGGTAGGTATTATCACCACCCCCATTTTACAGATGAGGAAACTGAGGCAGGTGAAGGTGCAATGACTCGCCCAGAGTAAGTATTTGAGGCTGGGTTTTCGAATTCAGGTCTTCATGACTCCACATTCTATTCACTGTGGCACCACCCAGCTGACCCATAGAGCCTTGGGGAGAGCAAGAGGCACCGGCCTGACACCTCATTCTATTTAGTAATCCAGTGGCTAGCGGATCGTAGCCCAAGGACACCCCCAAAGGGATCATGAGATCACAGGCAGATACTGCTCACCACAGCCCCAAAGTGGAAACAATTTAGATGTCCAGAAAAGGCCCTGAGGCAGTCTTCTCTCCTGGAGCTACCACGGGGCTTCGGAGATGTGAAGAGCTCCTGGGAAAGCCCTGCCCTTCCCCATGCTCAGAACCTGCTCAGATGGAAGAGTGAAGTGACCTGCCTGTGAGCAGTGGGACTTGAGGCCTGGAAGGGTGGGACCTCCATAGACCTTGCCAGGCTCTGTCTCCATGGTGGAGCTACAGAAATAACAAGTATGAAGGCTACGAGGGAACAGGGAAAATCTGGCACAAGGCGTTCCCGGGAGGGGACCAGAACCCAAGTGCTCGACACATCTACCAGTTGAGCAATCCCTAACCACAGTAGTGTGTGGTGTGTATACGTATGTGTGTGTGAGTGAGTGTGTGTGTGTGACTGTGTGTATGAGTGTATGTGAGTGTGTGTGTGAGTGTGTGTGAGTGTGTAGGTGTATGTGTTTAAGTGTGTATGACTGTGTGAGTGTGTATGTAACTGTGTGTGTAAGTGTGTGTGTGAGTGTGTGACTGTGTGTGTGTGATGGACTTTCTTACATTTTGGTCAATTAATTTCTCTGCTTCTATCTATTTAAATGCCACAATGACAATTTTACTCCCTATTTGTCATCTTCTTCCATACTTAGCATGTCCAGGATCTATTCTCAGTCCCAAGGCAAACTAATCCACTGTATTAGGAGGCGCACCCTGGGGCACAGCTCAATTGGTCGGTCAGCGAATGAGGACCAACTAGCCCGTAGTGACCAGATGCTAGACCATGCTTTATCTTTATATCCTGTTTAGCCACACAGCCAACCAGCAGGTCACAGTACTCTCTGCCTTCCCATCCCTCCAGCCTCCCCTCCCCCCTGGCTTCTTTCCAGCTCTGTGTCTGGATACATTCATCAAACCAACAGCATCATTATTTCTGGAAACGGTTGTCCGCTCCCCCTGCTAGCTATCCCTTCCCTAGGCTTGCTTTCTTTCCCATTAGAACTCAAGTTCCTGAGGGCAAGGGTTGTCTCTTTTCTATTTGTCTATCATTCTCTCTAGGATTACCCTTCCCTCCAATTCCTATATCCATTGTGGACCAGGACCTGGAGAGTAACCCATTAAAAATCTGTCTTCAGATTAGTTCAATTTTTAACAAAGGTGTCCACTAACATGGTATAGTAAGAACGGTACTTAAAAACACTTCTCCCCCTACATGGGCTACACTTTCCCATGGTTACCACAAGCCCATGAATAGATGGCAAAAGCAAACCTCCTGATTACCGCTCACATCCCCGTTTGTCCAGGTGTTGCAAAGTTCCCCATAAGAGTAGTTCTCTGCCAGTCTCCCTGTGGTGATTCCTTGGTAGAATCCACAGGAAGCCCTTCTCTTTGCTGCTGACCCTCTATCTTTGATCATATGGTCATTGGAGAAGAGGGAAGAGAGTCTCTTTTCCTTCCCTTTCCTTGCTGCTTCTCCCCTTCCTCCAGGATTCAGCTCCAACCCTAATCTCCCAAAGTGGAGTCTTTCCCCACTAAATTGTTTCTACCCTTTTAAGAGCGACTCCTGGTTTATTTTCATACACAGTCCCCTGAATGGGTCAGATTCTTTTGTTCAATCTACCTTTCCTTCTACCATTCATCCACTGACCAAACTATGATCTTTTCAAATTGATTAAGGATTATAGGTTGATTCATTCTAGGCATCTGGACCTTCTGTGATTTCATTAATTAAGGTGGAATCTGTCCCTCGGAGCGGTGCAGTTTTTCAACCATGTTCATCTCTTGGTGAACCCATTGGGGTTTTCCTGGCAAAAATACTGGAGTGTTTTTGCCATTGTCTTCTTCGGTTCATTTGACAGATGAGGAAACAGAGGCAAACAGGGCTAAGTGACTTATCCAGGGTCACACAGCTAGGAAGTGTCTGGGGGCAAACCTGAATTCCAGAAGATGAGTTTTCTTGATTCCAGGCCTGGTGCTCTGGCCATTCTATCCACTGTGCCATCTGGCTACCGAGATCTTGCCATCTTAGATTTTGTTAAGTGGAATATACATTTTTAATAACAAGAACATTCACTAAGACTGGGAATTTTGTTTATTTTTGAATCAGGAAAGGAGGGAATTGATTCCCCCTTCTAAGTCTATCTATGCTCTCTATCTCAGCTCTTAGATGACATTTTGATGTGTTAATAAGGTGTTAACATCCTATTTTCACTTTACAAAGAATGAATAACTCTCTAATTGAATCAAAAGGAGCAACTTCACTGCAGGAGCAAAAAATAAAAAAGGGGGGGGGCACGGCCCTAGAGAGCTTTAAATAGCTAGGGCTGGAGAATCCAGACATCTGGCATTTAGGAAGGGAGGTAGGAGGCAGCACAGGGGAAGGACGCAAGGAAGGGAGGTCGTTTCTTGTCCCATGCCCCCACTTGATGCTGCATCCGGCAGCCGAGCTGTGCATCAGAAGGGAATCCCCCTCTGGGGGTCCAGAGTCAGCGTCCAAGCATTGGAGTCACAGTTGAGAGAAGGAGAGGAGGAGCATCTTCAAGGGGCAGGACTTCTGCTATGGAAGAGAACTGTGACCTGGCAATCAGGGGGCAGTCCCTGCTGGGCAGGAGGAAGGGAACAATTGTGTATTAAATGCCTACTGTGTGCCAGCCACTGCTCCAGATAACCTACACATATCTCACTCGATTTGATCCTCGCAGCTTTGTGAAGCAGGTGCCATCATTATCCCAGTTTACAGAAGGTTTGTTTTTGTTCAGTCATTTTCAGCCACGTCCAACTCTTTGTGACCCATTTGGAGTTTTCTTTGCAGAGATCTTGGACTGGTCTGCCATTGCCTTCACCGGCTCATTTTACGGATAAGGAAACTGAGGCAAACAGGAGGAAGTGTCTTGCCCAGGGTCCCCCAGTGAGTGAGTGTCTGAGGCTGGATTTGAACTCAGGGAGATGAGTCTTCCTGACTCCAATTCTGACACTCTGCACCATGGCACCCTCCCAGCTGCCTTCCTGCCACCTCTGAGCAGCAGAGTGTCTTGGGGACTTTGGGAGTACTGAGCAGGAGAGGAAGGATGTGAGACCCGGTGGAATCATCCGAAACGAGTAGGTAGCCTTCCCCACTTCTCCTCTCCATGGGAACCCGGTCCAGACTTCTCGTGAACACTACCAGGCAGTCCACAAGCACTAGAGAGGGCTTACCATATGGCCGGCACTGTACTAAATACTGAATATAGAAAGAAATGTCTCCGAGGACCTCACAGTCTAATAGGGCAGGAGAAAAGCAATGGTGATACACACAGGCTGAATGGGAAATTAGCTCTCCCAGGCAGCTGCTGGTACAGCAGAAGGAGTGCCGGGTCTGGAGTCAGAAAGATTAGCTAGATGACCCTAGATAAGTCATTTCACCTCTACCTCAGTTTCCTTATCTGCAAAGTGAGTATAACTCCCAGGAATGTTGAGGATGAAATGAGATAATATGTAAGGGGTGAGACTTCCACAAGATGCCTTCTCCATCACTCGATTTGAAAGTCAATTTTGGAGACCAGAGACCTTTACCTCTGCAAGGTGCAAGAGAATAGGAGCATGTGCTCATCTACCTTTGGTTTGGACAGGTAAAAGTGGACACTTCCTATCCCCGGGGTTAGAGGTCATGCAACTGAAATGAACATGGAGCAGTCATGGAACTTGATTGCTGACTACCAGAAAAGCTGGGTTTTTCGAAGCATCAGGAAGGGCTGGCTGGGCTCCTCACAGGGGGGGAAGCCCAGGGTTCTACTCTTTTTCGAAGGCACCTGGGCAGCCGCTTTGGACAAGGGGGGCATTTCCAGGCAGGACTGTGGTCTGACTCCTAAGCCCCACTTGGAAAAAGCATTTCAAAGCCTCGGGCTCCAGATTGGAAAGGTCTTATTCTCCCTGTTGGTTAGAAGCTTTCTGGAAACCAGACAGAGAGAAGATGAAAGCCCACTGTTCTCTTTAGGGCAGGCTCAGAGAGGCAGGGCTGCAGATGAAAGCCGGGGACAGAGATGGACAGATGGAGTCTGCTTTGGGTTTTTAATCAGGCCCCTGCCTGGCCTGGGAGAATGTGGACAGCACTCTGGCAGCTCTGTGGCCGGAGGATCCACCGGTGTGGCTGGATCTCGGCAAAACCGGTCCTGCTTTTATCCAGATCGCTTATGCCCCAGGAGGAAGGGGGGATCCCCGGGACTGGGGAAGCAGGGCTGGGGTCATCCCCGGCAGGGCTGCTTTCCTTGCTCTGGCAGGAGCCACAAATCCCAGAAGAAGGAAGACTGCTCCCCCCCCCCCTCATTTCCTGCTGGTTGGCAGGGCCAGCCAGGAGAGCTCGGAGGAGTCGTCCTCTTAGCTTCCTAATGCAGTGGAGAAGAGGAAGGGCTCCGGGGTTACCAGTGCCTTGGTCAGCAGGCATTCTGGGAGCGAGTCAGAACTTACCCGTTCCACCCCCTCCCATTTCATTTTATCTCTTCCCGGCTCTCCCATCCATTCTTTTTCTCCTTCCAGCATGGGAACAGGACCGAGGGCTCCCAGGGCTCTAGCTGGATGGGCCGGTGCGACTGGGAGGCTGTCCGAACACCAGGGAGGGCCTTCTGCAGCGCCAAGGCCGCCTGCCCCCCCCCTTCTGACTGAGGGAGGGCGCTGCCCCACAACCCTCTCCCTTGGGGCTCTGCCTACTTTCCACCCGCAGGTCACCACCAAGAATGGGGGGGGGGGGATTTGAACCCAGGACTCCTGACTGCAAGAGCTGCGTCCTCGGGCTGCCCAATGGCCACCCTAGAGAATGGCCCCAGCTGCGCTCGGACTGCGCCCTGACCGGGAAGTCCGAGTCCGCCTCGCTCCGCGCCGCGGCGGGCGTCCGCCTTCCCTCGGCCCGGCCGCCTTCAGGGACCCTGGCCAGCTCCACGGCCTCCCAACCTTCGTGCGGGGCGGCCCCGGGCTCCACACCACTCTGCGCACGGCGCGTTACACACAAGCGCACGGTTCCTGTCTCTGCCGGCGGCACAGGCGCCCCCCAAGCCGCGGCTGCTGCGAGATCCGCGGCCCCGAACCTGCGCCCCCCAGCCCGGCTCCACCGCGCCGCGAGATGTGGAGGTCCCGGCGCTGGGACCGGACGGGGCAAGCCAAGCGCGTCGGAGATGGGTTCCGCTAGCTTGGAGGGGCGCGCCCCCCCCCTCGCCCCCCCCCAGCTTGGGCTCGGCTCTGCCTCCCTGCCACCAGCCGCCCCCCAGCTCTAGGAAGGGGGGCGCTCGGGCGCAAAGCGCAGGTGGGCGCTCGCTTCTCTTCTCAAACGTCCGCAGCTCCTCCCCCTGCTCCCCTCGGCGCCCACCTCGGGGGCAGCTCCCCCGGTCCCTGCCGCCCTCTTCGGGAAGCGGGAGCCCGCCCACAGGCACTCACCCCTGTGGAATGGTTTCCTCTCCGGGGTCCTCGCCCAGTCCCCTCTCGGCCTGCGCGGCTCAGCGGCAGCCAGCGGGACCCCCGGGGCGCCGGCCCCTCCGGGGCGCAGTTTCCAGCCGGCCTCTTCACCCCCAGGCTGGAGGCTGCGGGCTCGGGCGTCAGGCTGGACGCCGGGGACTCCGTCCCACTCTTCCTCAGCCGGGCGGCAGCGCCACCGGCCCGAGCAGGAGCCGCCCCGAGTCAGGTCCCGGGGCGAGGCGGCCCCCGGCACGCTGGGCAGAGCCCCGGCCGGGAGCAGCGGGACCACGGCCGCCCCACCACTCGCCGCCGCCGCCGAGCCCGGGCGGGAGGAGAGCTGCCCGCAGCCCTGGACCGCTCTCAGGACTGGAGGGAGGCTGGGGAGTTGGGGCGCCCTCCCCCGCCCCTTCCCCCCACCTCCCCGGCCCTCCGCTCCCAGCCCTGACTGGCTGCGTCTCCGCCACCTCGCGGCTTCTGCGGTCCGGGAGCTTGCAGGTAACGCGTGCTCGCCTTCCTCCTCCCCCTCCCTCCTCCCCCCTCCTCCTCCCTCCTCCTCCTCCCTCCTCCTCCTCCCTCCCCCTCCTCCTCCTCCTCCCTCCCTCCTCCTCCTCCCTCCTCCTCCCCTCCTCCCCTCCTCCTCCTCCTCCTCCTCCTCCTCCTCCCTCCTCCCTCCTCCCTCCTCCTCCCTCCTCCTCCCTCCTCCTCCTCCTCCTCCTCCTCCCCTCCTCCCCCTCCCCTCCTCCTCCCCCCCTCTCCTGGAGTCCTCTTCTTCTTCCTTCTCCGCCCGCTCCCCCCCACCCCCCGCGCCTGATCGCTCCTCCTCCCTCCTTCCCCCCCCTCCCAGGTCCAGGGACACAAGCTGAGTGGGTGAGGGAAAGTGTGCGTGTCTTGCGTGTGCGCGCGAGTGTCTGTGTCTATGTCTGTGTGTCCGAGGGAGGGGGAGCCGCCTGCCGGGGAGTGGAGAGCAGGAATAGCGAGTGGGTGTGGGGGAGAGGGAGCCCTTCAGGGGAGCAGGCAGGCAGGGGCCGGGGTTTGAGAGCGGGGGGTTGGGGATCTTGGGGATCCTGGGGATCCCGGGGAGCCCAATCGGGAGCCCCGGGAAAGTCTGGAGAGCCTGGGGATCTGGGGAGCCTGGGAAGTCGGGGAGCCTGGGGATCCAGGGAGCCTGGGGATCCGGGAAGCCTGCTGATCTGGGGAGCCTGGGAAAGTCGGGAGAGCCTGGGGATCTGGGGATCCTGGGAAAGTCCAGAAAGCTTGGGAATCTGAGGAGCCTGGGGATCTGGGGAGCCTGGGAAGTCAGGGAGCCTGGGGATCTGGGGAGCCTGGGAAGTCGGGGGGAGGGGGTGGTGACCCTGGCCCTGCCTCCTGGGAATGGGCCTCCGGGGGAAAAATGCCAGGCCTTAATTGGGATCCGAAGTTGGGATGAAGGGGCAGAGGTGCCCCTCCTTTGGAGAGAGAATGCTCAGCAGTCCCTCCAGCCCACCCCCTATCGGTCCCAGCAGGACAATGGCTCACAGCACCAGCCACCTCCTGAAAAGGCTGAGGCTTCTCAGACATGGCTCTAATTGGGACAGGATGGGGAAGAAGGGCTGAGCTGAGCTGGACTGAGCTGGGCAGGGCTGAGCTGGGCTGGGCAGGTCTGAACTGGGCTTGGCAGGGCTAGGTAGAGCTAGTTAGGACAGAACTGGGCAGGGTTGGGCAAGCCTGAGCTGGTTAGGGCTAGGCAGGGCAAGATTGAGCAGGACAGAGTTGGGCTGGGCTGGGCAGGGCTGAGCAGAGATGGTTGGGGATGAGCTGGGCAGGGCAGGGCTAGGAAAGTCTGGGCTGAGCTGAACTGGGCTGGGCAGGGCAGGGCTGAGCTGGGCTGGGCAGGGCAGGGCTGATTAGACTGTATAGGACAAGGTTAGGCAGGTCTGGGCTAGACAGAGCTGGTCAGGGCTAGGCAGGGCTGGGCTGGACTGCTCTGGGCAGGATTAGACAGGGCAAGATTGAGCTGGGCAGGGAAGGGCTAGGCAGAGCTAGTTAGGGAATAGCTGGGCTGAGCTGGGCAGGGCAGAGTCGAGGTGGGCTGGGCTGGGTAGGGCTGGTTCAGTAGGGGCTAAGAGAGGACAAGGCTGAACTAGGCAGAGCTGAACTGGGCAGAGACTAGTCTGATTTGAGCAGGGTTAGCAGTTCTACTCTGGGCTCTGAAAATGGCAGATGAATTTTCTGGGCCTTCTTGCTAAAGTCCCCCTTCCTAAAGTCCATGTCATTTCCCCCTTCCTAAAGTCCATGTCATTTCCCCCTTCCGTGCCTGGCCCAGTGAGTCGGCCAGATCTGGGGGAGGAAACACTTGGCTGAGGATGGACCGAGGGAGCTTTGTTTGGGAACATCTCGGAGCCTCCTCCCTGGTGTGCAGTCACAGCAGGTGTGCTGCTGGGGGAGAAAGGGGGAGTAGCAGTTGTAGACGACAGCAATCCAAGGAGCCTTTGCTTCCCCTGGCTGTGGAGATCTACTGGGGATCTGAGGTGTCCTGTGGCAGCAGCCCCTGTCCCTCTCCCTTTGCCTTGTGGGGGGAGGAAGAAGAGTCTGTAGCTCTGCAGAATTCTGGATCAGGCATTGTGACTCCTTCTGGGAAAGGGACATCCTTTGAGTTGATCTCTTCTCTCCACCCTTCTCAACTGCAGCGATTTGACGGTGTTCCCTCAAGCCCCACAGGCCTTCCTCCAAAGCAGACTATCCTCTGGTCTATCCGGGCTCTGGGGGCCCTGGCCAAGATCCTTCCTGCCTGAGTCCTGACCAAATCCTGCCCTTCTGGGCCAACCCTGAGCTTACCCGCCCACCAGCTTGCCTGGAAGGGTTTCAACAAATGCTACGAGTTAAGGATTTTCCCAGGCAGCTGGGGCTGCACTCCCTGCTGCAACAAGCTTCAGAAGGCCTCTGTGCCCCTAGAGAAACTCCAGAAGGAGAATCCAGAAGGTGCCATCACCACGTGTTCACCCTCTTCACTTCCTGAAGTCTGGAATCTGGCAACTTCCCAGAATGGAGGGAACCCTGGTCCTGGAGGCAGGAAGCCCCGAACCATAATGGGAGCTCAGTCCCTTCCCACCACTGCAGCCCTCAGCTTATTATCAGCCGGCCCTCTGTGTGCTGGGAGCCTGGGAAACGTCCTCTCCTCTGTCGTTCTGTCTCTGTTTCTGTCTGTCCCCCAGCCTTCTTTCATTTTTGTCACTCACCCTGCACCCTAACAATGTTTACACATCTTCTCAGTTCTTCTCCCTTTCTCCCCTTCCCTCTTACTTCAGGGAGTCCAGGCCCTGAGCATCTCTCCTAGAGGCTATTGCAACAGCCTCCTAATTAGTCCCTCATTTCTAATTCCTCTTTATTCAAATCCATCCTCAGCATACAGCCAAAATCTTTCTCAAATACAAGGGAAGCCAGGGAAGCTCCCTTGTTCAGATAACTTCAGGGAATCCCCCTTCTCTTCACTGTAAAATAGAGCCGCCAGGTCCGGCACTCGGCATCTATTTCCAGAGCGATTTCACATGGCTCCCCTTCGCTCAGTCTACTATGTTCTGGCCCGATCTGGCTGGTCTTCAAATGTGATATTCCAGCTGCCTTCCCCAGGCTACGCCCTCCCCTGCGAGATCTCTCTTCACTTCTAGATCCCTGGGAAGGGAGCAACTTGTGCTAATGCCCCTCCCCTAAGCAGGGACCCTTTAAGCACCAGAGACCGTATCAGTGCTCTTAGCTCAGGGAAGCCTTCGTGGTGGAGACGAGCTCTAAGATCTGGATCCAAAATCTTGCGCTCCTTGCAAAGGTCACCTTTCTTCATGAAGTCTGTCCTGATCACAAACCCGGGCTGTGGTCTCTCCCTTTGTCTGACGGCTCTATTTCGCTCTGTGCTCCTGAACAGCCCACAGAACTTATAATCACCGGTGCTATGGAATCACATCAAACTTAAACTGATTAAAAATAAAAGCTTATTAAAATAGAGTAGAAGTCCTAGTGAATTATTTCTCATGGAAAATGGATGTAAGACTCATCTAGGATGGAGAACGTGGATGAAGAGAGTGTGAAAGACATGCACTGGACATGGAGCAACAAGATTGGTCATTACTTAGATGGAAAGGGTGAGGAAGGGAAGGGAATATCAGAGATTATGTGAAGGTTTCAGGCTTGGGAAACAGAAAGATGGTGGTAATTGCAACAAAAATGGGAACAGAAAAGAGGGAGAGTTTGAAGGAAGGATAAGCTCTATTTTGGGTGTTGAACTTTGGGTGCTTAAGGGACATCCAGATCGCAAGAACCGGTAGTTGGTTGGTGGTGTGGGACTGGAATTCAGGAGAGAACTGGGGTTAGATTGCAAGAAATAATAGAGAAACCTATGGGAGCTGAGGGATCACCAAGCAAAAGTGTGGAGGGAGAACTGGGTCCAGGATTGATCTGTGGGAACAATCATCGCTAAGGGATGGCGTAGGGATGATGAGCTTGCAAAGGAGCTGTCCTACAGATGGGGGAGAAGCAGAAGAGAGCAGTGTCTTGGAGGAGACGGTGGTCAACAGCACTGAATGCTGCAAGAAGGATGCCTTCAACTCTGTCATCAAATTCAGCAACTCCGAGTTCACAGGCACCTTTGGAGAGAACAGGTTGGGGAGAATGATAAGGTTGGAAACCAGATGGAAGGATTTTTTAAAAAGTGGAAAGTGATGTATTGTGGACAGTTCTTTTTTCCCTAGGATTTTGGCTGGCAGAAGAGGTGGTGGATCCCAACTTTAGAGGGTGTCAGAGGACCTGGTCATACTTGGACACAACCAAGGAGGCGTCACTGTGGAAGATGGAGTTGGAGGCTGGTACCGAGACTTTCTGTTCTCTCCTCCCTCCTGGAATTGAACCCTTCCCAGATGCTACCTTTGCCCCTCCCTCCTCTGGACCTCACAAAAGCCATCAAGGGAACTACTGGACAAGGCTAAGAAGAGCCTCCCCTTCCTCAGAGAGCAGAGGCAGGGGTGGGGAAGGTTTGCCAGGGGGATTTGAAGTAGACAGTTGGAGAGAAAAGGAACTATTTGGAGAGGTCTTTGGATGAAAGGAAGTAGGGAGAGCTGGTGGAGCTGGCTTGATATGAGAGAAGTTAAGAGGGGAAGGATCCAAGTTCAAATCTCCACTTTGATATTCCCTACTTACTTTTGGATAAGCTACTTAGATTCCTGAGTATTAGTTTCCACATCAGTAAAATGATAGGGGTTGGATGAGATTATGTCTAAACATCCAGCTCCCTCTGCTTTAAATCTAGAACCCTACAAATGGGGGCTTCGTGGAACATAATAAAGGGGATGGAAGAGAAAGATTAGAACAGGGGAGGGTCAACATGGATGTGAGGGGCAGGAGAAGTGAAGGGAGCTAAGCAGCCTAGATCTAAAGAGAGAGACAGAGAGAGACAGAGAAAGAGAGACAAAGAGGGAGAGAGACAAAGAGACAGAGAGAGAGAAGAGAGAAAAGAGACAGAGACAAAGACAGAAAAAGAGAGAGAGAGAGAAGGAGAGAGGGAGACAGAGACAGAGACAGAGAGTAAGAAAGAGACAGAGATAGAAAGACAGAGAGAAACAAAGAAAAAGAGAGGGAGGGAGGGGGAGAGAGAGACAGAGACAGAGACAGAGATAGAAAGACAGAAACAAAGAAAAAGAAAAAGAGAGGGAGGGAGAGAGAGAGAGAGAGAGAGAGAGAGAGAGAGAGAGAGAGAGAGAAGGAGGCCAGGGAAGTAGGAGATAGAGGGAGAGAATCCCGATGTGGGGGATGAATGGTCAGAGGAAATGCTTGGAGTTCATGGCACAGCCACATGGCCAGAGCCCCCGACTTGACAAAGAGCCTGACAGAGAGGAGGGTCTGCAGGGGGTGGTCATGCATGGCTCTGGAGGCCACAGTGATTGGCCATCTGTTTGTAGGAAAGAACTGCCCAGCTCATTCCAGAACACAGGGACATTTTTGCTTGGATAAAGCTTAGAAATTGGGCTAGACTCTGACCGCCTGGCCTTGGACCTCCTTTCACTCCCGTGTGCCCGTGGGCAGTTGTGGGAGCTCACTAGAAAACCAAAAAATCAGCTGGTGCCCGATGGTTTACGGAGAGAACTTTGCATTTGCCGTTCAGAAAAGAGCGTCAGACTCAAGCCCACAGAAACAAGGGAAAGCGCACACTAGGAGGCAGTGTGGTGAAGGGGAAAGAGCCCGGGAGTGCGAGGAGGCGGCCAGTGGTCCAGCTCCTCCGCACCTGGGTGCGCCGGGCAGCTGCTCCATCCCTCCCGTCTGGGATGATTCTCCTGGGAGGTCCCTTTCTCCTCTGAGAATCCAGGAAGAAAGCCCAGCAAAGGACAGGGAGCCCCCGGGAGCTGCGGCCGTTCCGACTCCTCGTGGTTGTGGATTTCTGTTTTTTTTCCACGCCGGGTCCCTCCCAGCCACTGTCCCTGCCTTCTGGGAACCCTCTGCTGAGGGGCTGCTCCTGCTGTCCCCCTCCTAGCCTCGCAGGATGCCCCGCTGTGCAATGCTGAGAGCATCCTCATCTTGCTCCCCATTTCTCTGGGAATGATGTCCTGTGCCCCATCCTTAGGGAACACTTTTTTTGGTGACTCGCTGCAGCCTCAGCCTTGCACGTCAGGGTGGAGGAGCCCGTGTGATTCACAGTTACCCAGCAGCCCAGAAAGGTGGTGAATATTAGCAAAGGGGCCCTTGTTTCAGGGAGAAGCTTGAGGTTAATAAAAGCATTATACGCTTCCTAGCCATGTGGCCCTGGGTAAGTCACTCAGCCTCAACTGCCTCAGCAAAAAATTAATTAATTAAGAGAAGCATTATACAGTGGTTAAAATTAAAATTCCAAACCCTTTAGAACGATCCTTAATTTTTTCTCATCACCTTCCTTTCCAGTAGCTCTTGCTCCCACTGCTCCCCAGTTAGCCATTCTTTGTTTGTTTGTTTGTTTGTTTTAATAGCCTTTATTTACAGGATATATGCATGGGTAACTTTACAGCATTAACAATTGCCAAACCTCTTGTTCCAATTTTTCACCTCTTACCCCCCACCCCCTCCCCTAGATGGCAGGATGACCAGTAGATGTTAAATATATTAAAATATAAATTAGATACACAATAAGTATACATGACCAAAACGTTATTTTGCTGTACAAAAAGAATCAGACTCTGAAATATTGTACAATTAGCTTGTGAAGGAAATCAAAAATGCAGGTGGGCATAAATAGAGGGATTGGGAATTCAATGTAATGGTTTTTAGTCATCACCCAGAGTTCTTTCTCTGGGCGTAGCTGGTTCAGTTCATTACTGCTCTATTGGAAATGATTTGGTTGATCTCGTTGCTGAGGATGGCCTGGTCCATCAGAACTGGTCATCATCTAGTATTGTTGTTGAAGTATATAATGATCACCTGGTCCTGCTCATTTCACTCAGCATCAGTTCGTGTAAGTCTCTCCAGGCCTTTCTGAAATCATCCTGTTGGTCATTTCTTACAGAACAGTAATATTCCATAATATTCATATACCACAATTTATTCAGCCATTCTCCAACTGATGGACATCCATTCAGTTTCCAGTTTTTAGCCACTACAAAAAGTAGCCATTCTTTGTAATGCAGAACAGTCAACTGATGCACCTGTGGAGTCTGGTGGTGTATGCAGTGTGGCAAACCCAGGGGCTCCCACCTCCTCCAAGGGGAAAGAGAAGGAAGAGCATTTTCCTTCCTCAAGGCTCTGCCCGATTGGTCCTTCTCCTGCTTGCCTTAAGTGCAAGTTGGACCATGATACGCTGGTGAAATTTCTGGTCAGCTTTTGACCTCCCCGACCTCCTGGTCTCTGTGGACACGGCGTCCCCTCTGGAACAAAGACAGACCAGCCTCTTCCAGCGCCTCAGCTCCAGACTTTGTGCCTGAGAAGTGGCCGGAGCCCGTCCAGGGTGCTCTCCCTTCCCACCCCCCTCCAGGGCACTGCTGTCTTAGGTCACGGCTTTGCTTTTGTTCTTTTACATTTTTGGTCACAAAAAATGGATGTTTATGGAGGAGCGGAGGGAGACGCACTGGAAATGAGGATAAGGACAGACATCGCTCATGAGGATTTTAATTTCAATAATTTCCCTCCTGCCTTCAAGCCCCAGCTCCAATAGCAGCTTGTGCTGGAAGCTTCTCGGATGGCCACGCAGAGGCCAGGGCCTCCCTCAGACCCCGGCTTGTGCCTCCTTACTCTGCGTTATTCTCTCATCTTGATCCTCTCGTTACTCTCTCTGATTATGTCCTACCTGAGGGGTCACTTCCCCACGCTCAGTGAGGACCTCAGTATTTTCCGGTGTCTTCCCCCACCCGCACTTTGCAGGGAGTCCCTTCCTCATACCCGCTTTAGAAAAATCCCAGTCACAGCCAAGCTCTAGCTAAGTGTTCCAAGATAAGTGAAGGACCCTGGGAGTTTGATTCCAGTGTCACATCCTCTTCCCGTCACTGAGTCCCGGACTGAACTGATCTGCCTTTCAGAGGAGAGGGAGGGCTTCAGGGAGGGGTGGGGACATCGCTTAGCCCAGTTCTTCTCGCAGCCTCTCTCTGGTCTCTGTCTGTCTGTCTGTCTGCCTCCCCTACCCCTAACCCTCTCTCTGTCTTTGTCTCCCCTACCCCTATCCCGTCTGTCTGTCTGTCTCTCCTACCCCTAACCTTCTCTCTGTCTCTCTGTCTCTGTCTGTCTGTCTGTCTCCCCTACCCCTACCCCGTCTGTCTGCCAGGTAGTGTCCTCTCTGAGTCCCCTGCCTGCCGTACACGGCGCTGGCGGCTTGAGTCCCCAGAGGGTGACTGAAAGCTGCTTCCCTCAAACATTGGGCTTCTTGAGCCCCCTCTGGCGCTTCCACAGACTTAGCCAACAAAGGCCAGTTGGCTTTTACATGAAGGTGGAGGGGAATGGCCCTTGTGAAACTGGAGCCTCAAAGCCGGGCTCGGTGCAGGAGGTGCTGGGAAAAGGGGCTCCCCCTCAGGGCCTGCAGGAGCCTCTTAGACCTCCTGAGCCCGGGCTGCCTCCCCCGTCACCACTTGGGGCAGCCGCACTGGCATGGAGAGGCACTGGCTGGCGGGTTCCTTGCAGGATGGGGGGTCTCAGCTGATGAGCTCGGTGACTAGGGGGCTGGGGCAAGCCCTTGGGACTGGATACTGGGCCATCCCAGGTACTCTGCCCCTGACTCCAGGTGCTGATGGGTCTCTGATGTTTCATCCTGGTCCATTTTCAGACAGGCTGCTCGTGCTTAGGGGCTCCCGGGAGCGAGGGGAGACATCCCCTCCCACAAGCTCAGACAATTCCCTTCCCTCGGAAGCCGCCCAGCTGTTTTTATCCCTCCAAAGCAGGCTCCGCAGGCAGTCACAGTTCTCTGTCTCCACAGTGACAACCCTCGGTCCCTTGTGACCCAAAGGGGTGATTTTAAGGGTCCCCCTGTTGCTCTGTAGCCGCCGTGCTCTGGCTCACCTGCTGCTTCCCAGAGGGAAGGGGGGACAGCCTGGATGGAGACGGACCATGACACAGCATTCGTTATGGCAGTAGCATCTTCTGGCTCATCTTTCTGAACAAAAGAGCTGGGGGGGCGGGGGGCGGTCCTCTCACATGTTCCTTTTCCGTAAGATGGAGAACACATCTGTCCTCTAGAACTCTGTGCTCCTGTCTACCATCTTTAATCAATCAGTCAGTATTAAGTAATTAATCAATCAATAAGTAGCACACCTACTGTGTGCTAGGTGGTGTGCTCAGAGGCTTACGGATGAATGGGGGGATGGGAAACAAATACAGCTATAGACAGGATAAATAGGACATAACCCATAAGGGAGGGTGCTGCATCGGGGAGGGCTTGGGGAAAACCTCCAGCTGCGGGTGAGATTTTAGTGGAGACTTGGAGCCAGAGGCAGGAGAGCGGTCCGGGCATGGGGGACAGCTGGAGAAAATGTCTGGAGCCGAGAGCCAGAGCCAGCCAGGAGACCGCCCCACTGGGGGGAAGAGCTCGAGTTGGGGAGGGGTACAAGAAGACTGGAAGGGAGGGAGGAGGCCAGGTTGTACAGGACTTTGGATGCTGCCTGGAGCAGAAATGGAACCGCCAGGTTTATTGGGAAGGAGGCAGCGCACTCAACCCTGTGCCTTAGGAAAATCACTTGGTGGATGAGTGGAGAAGGTTCTGGAGAGACTTGGGCTGAGCATCTGTCCAGGGCAAGGTGATGGATAGGGGGAGTGTAAGAAAGGAGAGGAGCCAGATCTGAGGGTGCCTCAGAGGAGACAGCCCAGGCCTGGGCTCCTCGCTGGATTTGGGGGCCAAGAGACAGGAGTCCGGGATGACTCCTAGACCGGAAGCCTGGGAGGATGGGGGGCCCTGACAGTAACAGAGAAGGGGGAATGCCTCTAGGGGAGTTTAAGCCGTCTCCTGGACATCCGGTCTGAGAGGTCTGAAAGGCAGTTAAAGAAATGAGACTGGAGAGAATCGTCAGCCTAGAGATGGTAGTCAATGAGATCACCAGTGAAGGACAGAGGGAGAAGAGAAGCAGGCCCGGGACCGAGCTCTGAGGGACATCAGTGTTTGGGAGGCGTGATCTGGAGGAGGAGCAAACAAGACCCCCTCACAAACCTCACGGGTCTGTGGGGTTTCCCCCCAAAACAGCCATTGCACATCCCGGAACTGCTGTGCCTCGAGATTACATTATATCACATCCACTTATGTGTATGAGTGTGTGTGTGTGTGTCTGTGAGTGTGAGTGTGTGTGTGTGTCTGTGTGTGTAAGTGCATGAGTGTGTGTGTGAGTGTGTGTGTGTGTCTGTGTGAGTGTGTGTTCAGCCGGGGCTTGGATTGGATGACCTATGTGCTGTCCACGTGCCCTTGGTCACTGATCCCCAAATAGCTTAGTGCCCAAGGGTTCTGAATGATGAAGCTCCTTCTTGCCCACTAGCCACTGAGCAGTGAGAGCCAAGGCCGGGGGTGGGGGGTGGTGGGGGGGGGGGAGAGGGAGACTTTGAAAGGAAGTGACTATGGATGATTTCAGAACTCATTAGAAGAACAAGGAGGAAATGATGTTTCAAAGCTATGGATAGAGAAGCAATTCAAGATTAAACAAGGGGTACTGAGGAGGGGGGGAGATAAAGCGATCTTAATTAAATTGAAAAAGTTTTACTGCAATAAAACTAACGAAGGTAAAAGTAGGAAAGAAGTCGGGAACTGGAAGGCAATCTATTGCAAGTTTCCTTGCTAAAGGTCTCATTTCCAATACACACACACAGAATTTATTCACAATTCTGAGAACTATTCCCCTAATTGAGAAATGGTAAAAGGACATGAACCCACATTTTCCTAAATAGGAAATCCAAGCTACCAATAGCTATATCCCTGGTAATTAAAGAAATGCAAATAAGGGAGGTTCTCTCTCATGCCCATAAGATGAGCAGAACTGACCAAAAAGGATGATGACAGATGCTGGAGGGTTGTGGGAAAGCAGGCGCCCCATGTGCTCTTGATAGAGCCATGGTCTGGATTCTCATTCTGGAAAGGAACTGGAACCACACCCAAAGGCTGTCAAACTGTTCTTCCCCTTGCCCAGCAGACACCAGGCTGAGGCAAACTGAAGGAAGAAAATAATTTCTTGAAAATTAGAATTGGACAAAAGAAAGCTAATGATATTCTAAAACACAAAGAAAATTTTAAAAATCAAGAGAATGAAAAAATAGAAGACAATGTGAAACATTTCATCAGAGAAAAACAACTGATCTATAAAACAGATCAAGAATAAATAATATAAGAATAGTTGGACTGCCTAAAATTATGATTTAAAAAAAAAGAATCTTGATGCAATATTGCAAGAAATTATCAAGAAAAACTGCTCTGAAGTTCTAGAACAAGAAGGCAGAACAAAAATAGAAAAAAATCCACTGATCACCACCCAAAAGAGATCCTAGGAGGAAAACTTAGAGAAATATCATAAACAAGTTCCAAAGCTTCCAGGTTAAGGATAAAATATTGGGAAAAAAAAACCAAGAAAAATCCCAACAATTTAAATATCGTGGAGCTACAGTAAGGGTAACACAAAACCTGATAGTCCTATGTTGAAGGATCATAGTTTTGAAATACTATGTTCCATAGAGCACAGGAGCTGGGTTATAACCAAAGGCAAATTACCCATTAAAGTTAGTGAACTGGAAGATTTTTAGGTATTTGTGATGAAAACAGCAGAACTTAAGGGAAAATTCAACATATCGCATCCAGGATAAATATAAGGTAAATATTGAAAACCAATTATTAAGGACTCAATAAGGTCAGATTGTTTATTTCTTAAATGTGCTGCTATGATGGTCCTCCTTCTATGGATAGTTTGAAAGAAAGGCTTAGACTGAACAGAATATGATGAAGTGATTCTAAAAAAATAAAAATAAAACTGTGTAGGGAGAGATAAAAAGGAATAATTATCCTATGCAAAGGAGGCTAAAAAGAAAAGCTGATACAGAAGCTAGTGGGGGTGGGGGGAGATGGATAGTGCTGGAACCTAACTCTCAGTGGGACTGGATTAAAAAGGGAACAATATATATATATATATATATATATATATATATATATATGCATATGCATATGCATATGTAGGTATGTATCCAGAAGGGTATAAAATTCAGAAAGAAATAAGAGGGCAAGGGAATAGGGCAGGGGGGAAAGATAAGGGGAGGGGGCTTATTGAAGGAGTGGGGGGGGTTAAGGAATAGGAAGGCAAGATAGCAAGGTAGAAGTAAAGCAGAGAAATGAGGAGGGAGAGGAATAGGGTAAGAACGATAGTGAGGAAAAAATTAGGAAGGAGGAAAATATACAATTAATATGTAACTTAGAATGATAATGGGATGAATTTACTCACAAAATTAAAACTGATAGCAGATTCAAATTTTGAATTCAACAATATGTTGCTTTCGGGAAGTGCTATAAAAAATGAGACGCACAAAGATAAAATAAATAAAATTTATTATGTAAAAACAGAGACATGAGTCTCTGGGTCCATTGTTTTAGTTCAACCATCTTTTTTTCTTCTTTATTACAAGGGAAGGCTCATTGCTGCAAGGAGTGGGTAGATTCAGAAATGACCACGTTTCTAAAACAAAAAAAAAGCAATAACATTTTTAAAAAGATCCTGCTTTTATATTCTCATTCTCTCTCTCTGTCTCTCTCTCTCTGTCTCTCTCTCTCTCTCTCTCTCTCTCTCTCTCCCCTCTCTTCTCTCTCTCTCTTCTCTTCTCTTCTCTTCTCTTCTCTTCTCTTCTCTTCTCTCTCTCTCTCTGTCTGTCTCTCTCTCTCTCTCTCTCTCTCTGTTTCTGAATGTCTGTCTGTCTCTGTTTGTCTCTACACACAAAAACATATACATGTATATGTATATATAGAATTAAGAACCCACCTATTTTTCCATAAACACTGAGGCTCTCCTAATAAGCACAGTCTCCAAATCAGAGCTACTCTTTCTCTTGTCATTATTTGGTAAATTGCTAGAAATGTGTACCATGGTAATACAACAAATGAAAGAAATTAAGGGAATAAGTGGGCCGAGTCCCTATCCCAATATGCAGAGAAAATTATAGATAATCAACAGTGAAGACAACCGCAATGGCTAATAGTTTTTGCAAAGTTGAAAGGTACAAAATAAGTAAACAAAAATCATTATTTTTCTGCATGCTACCAAGAAAAGCCATGAGAAAAGATATTTCTCTCCAAAGTAACCCACAATGTCTCTGATGTTCCCATTTCTTTGATGTATACTTTGAACTCAATGGATAAACAACTCTTTCCAACTCTTAGATACCATCATGTGTGATCTCTGACAACATAAAAACAATGCTTTCATGACTGTGGTAGGAGGAAAGTTGGTACCTTTTTATTTTCCCTCTTCCCATTTTATCTATATATGGTCCTGAGATGACTCCTAGGTGGGTCTCCTGCTAAACTTTCTATGGGGTGAATGTTTCGTGGTTACTCCAAATTAGCTACCTATGGGAAGATGCTAAAGTTTTTGTTGTTGTTCAGTCATTTGAGCTGCGTCTTACTCTTCTTTATCTCTTTTAATTAGATCTATCTTTGTTTTCCCTTGATCTGAGATTAGGGTTTCTACCCCTGTTTTTTTTTTACTTCACCCGAAGCATGATAGTCTGCTTCAGCCTTCTTCACTCTGTATGTATCGCTCTGCTTTAAATGTGTTACTTATAAACAACATTTTGTAGGATTCTGGCTTTCAATCCAGTCTGCGATTCACTTCTGTTTTATGGGGGAGTTCATCCCATTCACATTCACAGTTAAAATAAGTAATTCTGTATTTCCTGCTATGTTATTTAGGTCATGCTTTTCTCTTTCCTATCCCCCTTCCTTCCTCTCCAGCATTTTGCTTTTGATGACCACTTCACTCAATCCTTCCCCTTTAGAGCCCTTCCCCCTTTTTACATCTTTCCCCTAATTCTTCTGTTTTCCCTTCCATTGGTCTTTACCTTTCTCTTTCCCCTTTCCCTCCCATTTCCCTATGAGACAAATTTCTTTATAATACCAAATATGTCTGATATGCTTTTTTTGATCCAAATAAGATGAGAATAAGATTCACACAATGCTTATCCTCTTCCCTTTTTTTTCCTCAATTATAATAGGTTTTCTTTGCCTCCTTGTGGGATGTAATTTCCCTTATTTTAACTCATTTTTCCTCTTCTTCCAGTGTGATCCCCTTTCCATCTCTAGTTTCTTTTTCATATTATCATAATAAAATCAAATTATACCTGCAAAGTATACCCATAACAGAAATATAGTTCTCAAGAGTTCTTTCCTTTTTCATACTTTTCTTGAGTTCTGTGTTTGGAGATCAAATTTTTTGTTCCATTCTGGTCTTTTCATTAGAAATAGGTGAAATTCACCTAAATCATTGAATATCTTCTATAATTATACATAATTCTATAATATCTTCTAATATCATCTATATCTTCTTCCCTGAAAGCTAATGCTCATTTTAGCTGGATAGCTTATTCTTGGCTGTAATCACAATTCCTTTGCTTTTCAGAATATCAGATTCCAGGCCCTTCCATGCTTTAAGGTGAAAGCTGCTAGGTCCTGGGTAATCCTAATGGTGGCTTCTTGGTATTTAAATTGTTTCTTTCTGGGTGCTTACAATATCTTTTAATGCAATGATAGTTTTGAAATTCAGCCATGATATTCCTTGGGAATTTAATTTTGGAGTCTCTTTTAGGAGGTGATCCGTAGATTCTTTTGATGGCTATTTTAGATTCTAATTCTAAAATATGAAGGCAGTTTTTTTTTAAATAATTTCCTGTAAGATCATGTCTAGGTTTTTTTTTTTAAATCATGGCTTTCAGGAAGTCCAATAATCCTTAGATTGTCTCTCCTAGATCTATTTTCTGGGTCAGTTGTTTTTCCTATGAGATAATTAATATTTTCTTCTATTTTTTCATTTTTTTTTGTTTGACTGATTCTTGAAGTCTTATTGAGTCATTCACTTCCATTTGTTCAATTCTAATTTTCAGTGTATTATTTTCTTCAGTTACCTTTTTTAGTTCCTTTTGCAATTGGCCAATTAATTTTTTTTATTCATTGCATTCTTTTTCCAGTCCTTTTTGCAATAATGTAATTTCCCCATTTTTCTTCTAATTTTTCTTTTAACTCTCTTTTAAGATCCTTTATGCAATCATTGAAGAAAGCCTTGTGAAATGGAAACCAGCTCATGTCTCTCTTTGGGGATTCTTCTGGAGTTGCTTTGCCTTTAGGAAACTTGGGGTTCGAGGTCTGTTCTTCTCTCCATAAAAGCTGTCTATGGTGGGAGTTCTTTTTTGTTTTTTATTCATTATTTTAAGGCTTGAGGTCTGTAAGGAGCACCAGCTGCTTTAATGTGCCCTGAGGCAGTTCTGCTGATTGATTCCTGGTGCTGAGTAATGGGCCTAGGTGGTTCTTTTGGGTCTCAGTAGTTTTCAATTTGTCTTTTACAAAAGGCAAATCTGCCAAACCACCTGCTTGCAATCAGGACAGAGTGGCCTAAGAGGCTCCCAGGAGATTCCCAGAAGGTTCCCAGGTGTGTAGAAGCTACAACGCTCTGACTCTTCACTCCAGCTCCTTGCCAGGTCTCCCTGTGCTGTGGTCTGGGTTCTGCAAACTGTCCCCCTGCCTCTATTGAAGTAAAGCTGTTCTGAAGTTCTTCCAAGGTAAGTTCTTCTAGAAATGTACTGTACTGGAGATATCTGTGGGTTCTGTGAATGTGAGATCAGTTTAGAGGCTTAATCAGCTGTTGGTTTGAGAGAAGGTCAGAGGAGGTTGCAGAGAGTCATGTTTGCTCTCCCCAGCACCCCCCCCCCCAGCCCTGACCCCTTATTTCTCAGTCTGAGGCTCCCCATTGAATCAGCCCTATCTTGTCAGACTAGTTGTCTCACCTTATTCTAGGGCTACAAAGTCTGTCTTTTGGTTGTTGTTTGCCATCTGTAGTTGAGAAAGAGCTAAGTTGGGGGAGATTTCCTTTTGCTCTTGGAAAGGTGAGCGCCACAGAGAGCTTAGATATGAGTTCCCAGAAGCTAAAAGAACCTGATGGTCCACCTCTGTCTATCTGCATATCTTCTGTTTGTCTGTCTGCCCACCTACGTACCTACCTATCTGTCTGTCTATCTTCTATCTATTTTTCATCTATTTGTCTGTCTATCTTTATTTGTCTATCTGGCTGTCTACCTATCTACTTAGCCATCTATCTGTCTATCCATCTGTCTATTTTCTATCTGTCTGTATGTCTCTGTCTGTCTGTCTATCTGTCTATCTCTGTCTATTCATATACCTACTTACCTATCTGTCTGTCTGTCTATATATCTGAGGAAACCCAGTAGAAGTAGAAAGGCAGAGGGACAGCAGCAGCCAAGGTCATCAGAAGCCTCAACTAAAATCCCACCTTCTGCAGGAAAACTTCCCCGATCCCTCTTAATTTTGGAGTTTCCCTACTGCTAATTATTTCCTACCGATCCTATCTAACGCTTGCTTAGTTTATATCTGTTTACTTGTGGGTCTTCTGATTATGCCATAAACTCTTTGAGAATGAGTATTGTCTTTTGTGGTCTGTTATATCCCAGCACTGAGCACAGTGCCTGGTACATATTAGATGCTTAATTAATGTTTATTGATTGGCTGTTATGGTTATTTCATTCAGAAGAAAAACTCTGGACCGTTTTTTCATCCCTAACTTGGGAGCACAGGGACAAAACGTTCTCAGGGTCAGCTGTCTGCCCTTTCTCCTATGTGGCTCCCCTGCCCCTGCCCAGGGATCTCGGGGAATCACCTCGCAGAGAAGCTGTGGGCCCCCAGACCCAAACCATTGGGGGGCTCATCCTCTGCTGGGGAACCTCAGTTCATAGACCCTCTGTAGGTCTCTGAATCCAGCCTTGGATCATATTGGGGGCCCCCAGTCTGGGACATGGTGACAAAGGAGTATTTCTGCGGGGGGGGGGGGGTCTGCCTCCTGTGACCATAGAACAAGAAGCCAGCCTCTGATTTTTGGTCTTACACCGTCCGCAATCTTAGCTGCGGCTTGGGTGCCCATATGGTCTCTTGGACTGCTGGCTGGAAATGGAAATGGGGGTGAAGGAGAAGGCAATTTGCCAACAAATTTCTTTAAAGAAACACCCAAGTCTGGGGGGGGGGAGATATTCTCTGCCTAAGTTACAGAATTGGCGTGGGTTACAGGCCATGGGTTTTTGGTTAGGTTTGGGGTCACTTTGTGCACACCTGCATTTGACACAATCCCAGAATGCTCCCAGCATACCCTGAGCAGTGTTTCTTCTGGGAAACTTCCGCTTTAAGGGGGAAAGCAGAAGGACACAGAGAAGCTGATTCTGACTAGGCCAGGCTGCCCTTTGTGCCTCGGCCACGTGTCCCGGGGGCATCCCCTTGTACCAGGGCTCTGTTCTGCACTGACTATGAACAACCCCTAGGGACTGCATGCTCATTGGTGAGACCAGACCCAGTCAGCCTGGCAGAGAGGCTACTCTACCCAGGGGGCACCAAGTGACTGCTCCAAGGCAGCCTGGGACAGGGGTGATGTCGTCCTTGGCATCCCCGAACCGGATACCTTCCCCAGTGGCCTCTGGCTTTGTGCCTCCCTTCAAGGTCACTGAGCAAGCATTTAGTCTGGGCTCGCTCCCCTTCTAATGGCAGGGCAATGCAGTGGAAAGCTTCGGCTCCAGTCCCCATGTCTGGCGGGGGTCATCTCCACCGGTCAGATCGGGGGGCTCAGACTCTGTGAGAGCAGCTGTGGCTGGAGCCTCTGTGGGAGCAGAGCCGGGTGGATCTGGCTTCCCAGAAGGGGCCAAGAAGTGGGAGCAGCCCCATCCCCAGGGCTCTGGGCTTCCAGGTCCAGGGCCATCTCTGTCAGCCAAGGGGATGTGGCAGGAGGAAGAGGTTTGCTTTGCCTGGCACAAGCCTGGCACCTTATCCTTTCAGGTGCCCCGCCACTGCCAGCTGGCCCCCCTCCCCCGAGTGGTTATCTTGGGTGTCCGTCCCCTTTGCTGGCTTGTGGCTGTGAGGGAGGGATGGGCTGGCAGCTGATTTGGTGCTCCATGGCAGCTGTTCCTCCCAGTGCCCCTGGGCCCATTGGGCAAAACTTGGTCAGTGATTGTTGCTGCTGATGGTGAGGAAGCTGGGCCTTTCTTTGTCCATCAGTGACTGGAGTCCGGTCAGAACCAGCTCTCCTCAGGTTCTGGGCTCAGGATTCTCTGTCTCTCTCTGTCTCTGTCTCTCTCTGTCTCTGTCTCTCTCTGTCTCTGTCTCTCTCTGTCTCTGTCTCTCTCTGTCTCTGTCTCTCTCTGTCTCTGTCTCTCTCTGTCTCTGTCTCTCTCTGTCTCTGTCTCTCTCTCTCTCTCTGTTTCTGTCTCTGTCTCTGTCTCTTTCTTTCTTGTTCTCCTTTATCTCACTTTCTCTCTTTCTTCCCCCTCCCCCCATATCCCTGCCACTGCCTTCAGTGCTTTTGAAAACCAGGCCTGTTGCCAGGGCTGCCCTTCACTTGCCACTTCAGACCCCCGGGATGGGCTGTGATTGGACGGCCCTGAAGGTTCCCGTCTGAGAGCATCCTCTCCATCTCTTTTTCCTTTTACTGCCCGAGAACCTCATGTTACGCCCTCCTCCTTTTACGCCTGTAAAAACACTCGAACAATCAGCAAGAGAGCCTGGGGGAGGGGCCATGACATTGGGCAACTGGCAGGGGAGGGGAGGGGGCAGGAACACACGGACGCAGGCTCGGTTGGAAGGGGCTTGTGGCTGAGGGTGTCATCATGGCTGCCCCTTCCAGACTCCATTCCCCAAATGGGTTTGAGGAGGGCCCCAAGCCATGGTCTCGGACGATCACACGAGGGTGAAAGGGGAGCGACAAAGACCCCCTCTCGGTGGCAGTGCCCCGCTCCCTGCCCATGTCCCTGTTCCTAGACCTTCCTCCCTCTGGGATCTTTTCTCAGTGACGAGAATGAACTCCCCCAACATATGCACGCCCTTCGGAGCCCACACTCGCAAAGAGGGAAGGGAGCTCGGGGGTCCTGGGTGTCTGGGAAAGTGCCCCTCCCACCAGGGGCCGCCCAGCCGGTCTGCCAGGTCCCAGGATGGAAGCTCACCCCGTTTTTTTTTTAATGGGGAAGACAGCCCTGGCTGCTTTTCTGCCACTCCCTGACTTAGAGCCTAAGTCCGAATCTTACTTGTGGCTCCCGGCCGGGCCTTCTGGGCCAAGAAGGGCCAGGCTGATTTTATTATTTATTTTAAGCTGATTTTTCTTCCATGGGAAGGTCTTTTGGTATCCAAGGACAGCTGGTAGGTGGCCCCAAGTCCTCCACTTCCTAGCCTGGATGTCTCCACTGTTTGCAGGCCCCCATCGGAGTCTGCAAGCCTCTGGGGGTCCTGAAATGGGTCTCCCATAATGGAAGGGGATTCTCCACCGGGGATATTCTGGGCAAGGTGAGCCCCTGGGACACCCTTTCCTTCCGTGTCCGTCTCTGTCTGGTCAGCTTGACCAGAGTCACTGAACATGGGGATGGGATAGAACGGGATGGGACAGTGCTGGGGGGATCTGACAAGAAAATTGGGGTCTCTTCTTGCACGGTTCCATTCAGCTTGTGGCTGTGACCCTGGCCTGGAATGAGGCCCTGATTAGAGTCCTCCTATTCCCCTAACATGGGGCTCTCAGCATGGACGGGGAGGGGGCTGACCAGCACCTGGGACCACCCCCATCTGAGCCAATGGTCAGTGATGCGGAAAGGCAGCAGGCTTTTCTGGGAGGGGGGGTGCGAGAATGAGGGGGTAGGGAGCAATGTCCAGGGAGACACATGACCAGCAAGGCCGGGAGACAAGCGCCTCTCACTCCCTGGGCCCGGATGGGGTCAGTTGCCTGGCACTGGACGAATGCTTGTCCCGATGATAAATCTGTAGTTTTGTTCACGTCCAGCATCTGTCAAGCCCAAAACGCAGTTTGTGGCAAGGGCCGGACCAGGAGCCGGGTCAGAAAAGACTCCGGCAGAGGCTTGAGCTGAAATGTGGCCCGATGTCTTGGGTCATTTTTCTTCCATTTCTATGGAATGAATAATCAACCAGTATCAGTCACTAACCAAGACCTACTGTGTGCCAGACACTGTGCCCGGGGCTGAGGCAAAATGGTCCTTACCCTTAAGGAACTCCGCTGCCCTCACTGGTCTGTGCCAGGTCTGGACCGGATTAAAGGTGGGTGGGAGAGGAGGGCTGGGATGGGGATGCAGAAAGGCTGCCCAGGGAACGTGACTCTGGAGCCGAATCTGGAAGAAGCCTGGAGAGCCCAAGACCGAAGTGCCTCTCGAGGAGAGGGTACCCTCCGGGTAATGGGCGCAAAGGCACAAAGCGGGGCGACACAGCTTCAAGGTGGGCTTGGCAGGATTGGAGAGGGCAGGACCGATGCTTCACATAGCAGGAGAGGCCGGGCAGGATTAGGTGACCAACTAATCTACATTGCCGGGCACCGGGCGCTGGGCCAAGTACTGGAGGGTGGTCTGGGGCCGGGGGGGAGTCACTGGAGTTGTTGATCAGGAGGGTGACACGCTGGGAGGAAATTATTTATGTAGCTATGAAGGAGATGGTTCAGGGTGAGAGACAGGACTGGGAAACCCATGAGCAGCTGTTGCAGTTGTCCAGATGGGTGAGAACAAAGGCTGCCCTTGGTCAGCTGCTGGGCAGGAGGGAATGGTGGGGGCCGCTGGCCACGGTGGGGACAGCAGGGCCTCTGGTTGGGGGGGGACGGCGGGGCTGCTGGCCAGGGGGGGATGGTGGGGCCACTGGGCAGAGGGGGAATGGCAGGGCTGCTGGTCGGAGTGGGGGTGGGACAATGGGGCTGGTATCCGGGGGAAGGAGGTGAAGAGAAGAGGGAGGATGGGGTGGAAGGACCAGAGGCTGATTCAGAGCGTCCTTTGTGGGGGGAGGCAAGGAGGAGGAGGGCCGCCTTGCTGAGCTGAGAGTCCGTGAGGTTAGGGAACAGAAACCTGGGGTGTATGTGGCCAAGGGCTCAGCTCCAGCTGCCCTAGCTCCAGCAGCCATGAGCATCCAGGCAGAGCACAGGAAGCCCTGCTTCTGTCACTTCTGAGCGAGGATTGTCAGGCCTGGAACAAACATCAAGAATTCTTCAAAATCAATGAGAAGTCAGAGGAATGAAAGAATCAAACTTTCTTACTTACATTATATGTCTTAAAAGAAATTGAGAGGAAAAGGATGAAAAAATGAACCAAACTGCACATATAACACATTAGAATAAAACCTAGAGTTTCTAATCTATATGATTCTTTTTTTTTTAATAACTTTTTATTGACAGAGCCCATGCCTGAGTACTTTTTTACAACATTATCCCTTGCACTCACTTCTGTTCTGACTTTTCCCCTCCCTCCCTCCCTCCACCCCCTCCCCCAGATGGCAAGCAGTCCTATACATGTTAAATATGTCGCAGTATATCCTAGATACAATCTGTGTGTGCAGAACCGAACAGTTCTCTTGTTGCTCAGGGAGAACTGGATTCAGAAGGTAAAAGTAACCTGGGAAGAAAAACAAAAATGCAAACAGTTTACATTCATTTCCCAGTGTTTTTTCTCTGGGTGTAGCTGCTTCTGTTCATTGCGGATCAATTGGAATTTGAATCCTGGCATTGTTGAAGACAGTCCCACGTCCATCAGAATTGATCATCATGTAGTAGTGTAGTTGAAGTGTATAATGATCTCCTGGTTCTGCTCATTTCTCTCAGCATCAGTTCGTGTAAGTCTCTCCAGGTCTCTCTGTCTTCATCCTGTTGGTCATTTCTTACCACAGTTTACCCAACCGTTCTCCCGTTGATGGGCATATATGATTTTTTAAAGGATCTGTTTTTAACATCCATTTTTTAAAAATTTGAGTTCCACGTTCTCTCCCTCCCCCTCCTCCTCCGCCACCCCGTGACAGAGCAAACATTCTGCCAAGTGGCCTTTGAAGCCGAGCAAACGCATTTCCAGATCTGACAGGTACAAACAGCAACGTTGCATCCGAAGAGAGCGAAGACAACCTGCTCCATCGCGCTCCGAGTCCCGTTCTCCGGAGGCAGATCGGGAGCTTCGCTGAGTCCTCGGGGACCGTCTGGGGCCGTCGCACGGCTGAGAATAGGCAAGTCATTCACAACTCTCCTCTGGCGTTGCCGGTAACCGCGTCCTCCCGCTTCTGTTCCCGGACTTTTCTGACACCATCTTGCCCGTCATTCCCTTAGTATTTTATTACAGCCACGGACTACAACTGGTTCAGCCGTTCTCTGATTGCTGGACATTCCCTCGGTTTCTATTTCTTGGCCACCAGACAAACCTGCTATGAATATTTTTGCCTAAATAGGTTTTTCCTGGCCCCTTTTGCATCCCTCTGGGATACGGACCAAGCGGCGGCGCGGCTGGACAAGGGCTGCGCACATTCATAACTCTCTGGGCGGGGGCCGCTCTCGGGCATGGCTGGACCACTTCACACCTCCCCCGATGATGCACCAGCGCATGGGCAGCAGTTTTCATCATGACTTTTGGACTGTCACGGATCATCGCCTCCATCAGCTAAGTCTGTCCCAGCTGGTCATCTTCACACTCCTGCGCTCCTGCGCACGGTGTTCTCCTGGTTCTGCCCACTTCACTTTGCATCAGTTCGTGTGTCTTCCCGAGGTTTTTTAAATCCTCCTGTTCATCATTTCTTATATCACAACTTGTTCAATGATTCCCAGATTATGGGCATCCTTTCCACTTCCAATTCTTTGCCACCACAAAAAAGAGCTGCGAGAAATGCTTTTTTTAATATCGGTCCTTTTCTTTTTCCTTTGATCTCTATGGGGTATTGACCTAGATCAAAGGGTATGCACAGTCTTATACCATAATTGTCCTCCAGCATGATTAGACCAGTTCACAATTCCACCAACAATGCAACAGTCCCTAGTTTCCCACATTTCCTGCAGCATTTGTCATTTTCCTCTTTTTGCCTATTAGCCAATCTGATACCTCAGAGTTGTTTTAATTTTTCATTTCTCTAATCATTTTTATGTGACTTTTGCTAGCTTTGAATTCTTCTTGTGAAAACTGCCTCTTCATAGTCTTTGACCATTTATCAATTGGAGAGTGACTCTTAATTTTATAAGTTTGGCTCCATTTCTCATACTTTTGAGAAATGTGGCTTTTATCAGAAATTTGCTACAAAATTTTCCCCAGTTTCCTACTTTCCTTCTAATTTTGGCTACATTGGTTTATTTTTTTTTCGTGCAAAATCTTTTTAACTTCCTGTAATCAAAATTATCCATTTCACTTCTTTATCTCTTCTTTACTCTATCTCTTCTTTAGTCATAAATTCTTCCCTAATCCATAGATGTGACAGATAAAAATTTCCAGGTTCCTCTAATTTTCTTATGCTACCATTCTTTATTCTAAATTCTTTATTCATTTAAACCTTATTTTGGTATGAAGTTTGAGGTGCTGGTCAATGCCTAGTTTCTTCCAAATGGTTTTTCAACTTCCCTCCTCATTTTTCTTCAATGGAGTTCTTGCCCCTGATGTTTGTCTTTGGGTTTACCAAACACTAGAGTACTAGGATAAGTTATCGTGTATTTATACCTAATCTATTCTACTGATCTACTTCTAATTTTTTTGTAGCCACGATCTGGTTGTTTTGATAATTACTCCTTTATAATACAGTTAGAGAGTGGTACTACTAGGCCTCCTTCCTTCAACTTTTTTTCCCACTAATTCCCTTGATATTCTTGACTTTGTGTTCTCCCATTTGAACTTTTAAATTGCCTTTTCTAGTTCTATAAAATAATTCTTTGGTAGTTTTGACACTGAATAAATAAATTTACTTAGGTGGAATTGTCATTTTTGTTATATTGGCTTAGTTTATCCATGAGCAACAACTATCTTTCCACTAATTGTTTGGTTCTCTAAAATGTATTTTTAGTGTAAAAAGTATTTTGTAACTGTGTTCATATAGTTCCTGGGTTTGTCTTGGTAGACAAACTCATAGGTACTTTATGTCTACCAGTATTTTAAGTGGCATTTCTCTTTCTGTTTTTTTCCTGTTGAATTTTGCTAGTAATATATAGAAATGCTGATGATTTATGTGGGTGTATTATATATAAAATTACTTTGCTAGAATTGTAGTTTCAATTGTAGTTGGTTCTTAAAGTTTTTTTTTTTTTTTTAGTATACTATGATATTTGCAAAGTGTGAGCATTTTATTTCCTCATAGCCTATTTTTATTCCTTCACTTTCTTTTTCCTGTTTTATTGCTATAACTATATGGGATAATGGTGGTGATAATGGGAATTCATATTTAACGCTGCTTTTATTGGAAAGTTTTTTTTTTTTAGCTTATTTCCATTATAGGAGATTCTACTTATTATTTTATGTAAGGCCTCATTTATTCTATACTTTCTAATAGGAATGGATATTGCATTCTGTCAAAAACTTTTCTCTGCATTTTGAGGTTTTTTTTTGTTGTTATTATTTTGTGTTTTTATTATTGTCCTAATATTGAAGCAGCCCTGAATTCCTGGTATAAATCTCATCTGATAATAGTATGGAATCTTAGTGATATATTGTTGCAATCTCTTTGACAGTGTTTTATTTATTATTATTTTTGCATCAATATTCATAAAAGAATAAATATTACATCAAAAAAGCTCTGTTTTTGCTTTCCCTAGTTTAGGTGTCAAAACCGTATTTGTATTTTATGTGATTGTATATGTATAATCTCTGTCACAATGCTTACTGTCTCAGCGAAGGGAGAGAAGAGAGAGGAAGGGATAGAAAATGGAATTCCAAATTTAATCCCTCCCCTAACAAATGTTAAAAATTGTTTTTACATGTAACTGTGGAAAATAAAATATTATTTAAAACCATATTTGTGTCATAAAAGGAATTTGGTAGGAGTTTCATTGCCATTTTTTCAAATACTTTATGTAGTATTGGGAGTAATTGTTTTGTATACTTTTGATAAAATTCACCATAAATCCATCCGGTCCTGGGGATTTCTCTCAGAGAGCTCATTTGTGACTTGTTCACTTTCTTTTGCTAAGATAGGGTTATTTAAGCATTCTATTTTCTCTTCTGTTAATCTGGAAAATTTTTATTATTAAAAATATTCATCTATTTTATTTAGATTGTTAGCTTTAATGGTATATAACTGAGTAATACTGAACAATTGCTTTAATTTCATATTCATTGTAGTGCATTTGCCCTTTTAATTGTGATATGGTAAATTCATTTTCTTCTTTAAAAAAAAAATCAGACTAACTCATGATTTATCTATTTTATTTCTCTCCCACAAACCTAAGTCCTACTTTTATTTACTAGTTCATTTTTAAACTTTCAACTTTATTTCTTCTTTGATTTTTTAGATTTCCATTTTAATACTTAATTGGGGATTTAAAATTTGTCTTTTTTATTGTTTTTTAGTTGCATGTTCAATTCATCCATCTGTTCTTTGTCTCTTTTACTGATGTATGTACTTTTAGAGACATAAAATCTTTCTGAAATACTGTTTTGGCTACTTTCCACAAATTTTGGTATGTTGTCTCATTGTTTTAATGATATTATTGATTGTATCTATGATTTGTTTTTTGACTTATTCTTTAGAATAAGATAATTTAGTTTCTAACTAAATTTTATCTATGCCTCCTCATTCCTTTATTCACTGTAATTTTTATTGAATTATGGTCTGAAAAGAATATATTTAACATTTCTGTTTTTCTGCATTTGTTTATGGGGTTTTATGTTCTAATACAGAGTCATTTTTTTTAAAGGTTCCAAAAATAGTCGAGAAAAAGATATATTGCTTTCTGTTCCCACTAAATTTTTCCTAGACATCTGTTATACCTAATTTTTCTAAAATTCCTACTCTCCCTAACATCTTTATTATTTATTTTATAACTAAATTTATTTAGATCTGAGAGATGAAAATTGAGAGGCCCCATTATTACAATTTTACTCTCTATTTTCTCTTGTAATTCATTTAAATTTTCCTTTAACATTTTGGAGTCTATACCATTGGTGCATATGTGTTTAGTATTGAAAAGACTTCATTATCTATGGTGCCTTTTACCAAGATTTAATTTCCTTGCTTATCTCTTTTAATTAGATCTATTTTTGCTTTTGCTTTGTCTGAGATTATGATTGCTCTCACTGCCTTTTTACTTTAGCTGCAGTAAAACAGATTCTATTCCAGCTCTGTATTTTTAATTCTGTCTCTCTGTTTCAAGTATGTTTCTTGTCAACAACATACTATTGGATTATGATTTCTAATTCAGTCTATGAAATGTGAGAGAATTAGTGTGATTACTTACTGTTCATTTCTCTCCATCCTGTTTTTTCTGTTTATCTTTTTCGCTTCCTTTTATCCTGCTCCTTCTTCCATCTGTTTTGTTTTTGACTACTGCCTCCCTTAATTCACTCTCCTTTTTATCCCCCCTCCCTTCTCATCACTTTCTCCTGCTACTTCCCTGTTGGGTAAGATAGATTTCTATACTTAATTGTGTGTGTGTGTGTGTGTGTTTCTCTCCATGAATCAATTCAGATGTGAGTAATGTTCAAGCATCGTCTGCTCCACTCCATTTTCTCCTTCACTATAAAAGCTCTTCCTTGGGTACCTCTTTTATATCAGACAATTTCTCCTTATTTTTCTTCTCCCTTCTCTTTTCTTTCAGTTCTTTCTTTTCAGTATCTTTCTTTCTCATTCATTCACTTTTTTGGAGATATTCAAACATAATTAACTCACTTCCATACCCTCTATGTAGAGATCTTCTAACTGTCCTAATAATGATAAAATTCATAGCAGTTACAAGTATTGTCTTCTTGTAACAGTTTAACATTATATATAAACATATATATTAACATTATATATATTAACATTATATGTAAACAGTTTAACATTATTGAGTCCCGTATGATTTCTCTTTCATGTTTATATTTTTATCCTTTGTATGAATCTTGTATTTAAAAGACAAAATTTCTATTTATCTTTGATATTTTTATTACTAATGTTTGAAAGTCCTCTATTTCATAAAATGTCTTTTACTCTGTAGTGTTGCCCTCTCCTCCCAAAGAATTATATATTCAGTTTTGTTGAGTAGGCTATTCTTGGTTGTAATTCTTGTTCTTTGCTTTCTGAAATATCATATTCCAAGACCTCTACTTTTTTAAAATGTGTTAGTTAGTAAATCTTGTGTGATCTTGGCTGTGACTCCACAATATTTAAATTTCTTTCTAGCTGTTTAAAGTGTTTTCTTTTTTGACCTGGCAAATCTGAAATTTGGCTATATTACTCTTCCAGGTTTTCACTTTGGGATTTCTTTTAGGTGATGATTGGTGGATTATTTCCATTTCTATTTTACCCTCTGGTTCTAGGATATGGAAACAGTTTTTCTTGATAATTCTTGAAATATGATAATCTATGTTGTTTCTTTGTTCATGGTTTTCAGGAAGTCTAATAATTCTTGAATTCCATTTCCACTTCAATTGTTTTTTTCTACTGAGATTTTCTTCTACTTTTTCATTCTTTTAAATTTGTCTTATTATTTCTTAATGTCTCATGAAATTATTTACTTCCATTTTCCCAATTTTAATTTTTAAGGAATTATTTTCTTCAGTAAGCTTTTGTACCTCTTAATTCTGCTTTTTAAGGAAAGATTCTTCTTAATCAATGAAGTTTGCTACCAATTTTGCCATTTGGCCAATTCTGTTTTTGAAAGTGTTCATTTCTTTAGTATTTTTTGTGACTATTTTTTACCAAGCTGTTAATTTTATTTTCATAATTTCTTATATTATTCTCATTTCTTCCCCCAATTTTTCCTGTACCCAAATTTCATTTCTAAAATTATATTTTAGCTCTTTTGGTAATTCTTCTTGGACTTGTTTTGAATTTACATTTTTCTTTGAGGTTTTGCTTGTACCTACTTAGTTTTTCTCCCCTGAGTTTGTCTTAGTTTTCTCTGTTGTTATCATAGCTTTTTATGATCAGGCTCTTTTGTTATTGTTTGATCATTTTCCCAGCCCATTTCTTTACCTCGACTTTATGCTAAAGTTGGACCCTAATCCCATTGTGGAAGTGGAGAGACAAGCACTGTCTCAAGCTTCAGGCTTTTTTTTTTTTTTTCCCCAAGTATACTTAAAGACCTCATTTATTCAAAGCATTCACTCTGGACAAGATGCCATCCTGTGTACTGTAATACAACCCCCCCCCCAAAAAAAATTCCCCCAAACCATGAAAAACCAGTTTTACCTTCAGGGAGCGCATACTGTATTGGGTCAAAATGAACCAATTCATGGGAGCCAAGTCAGTGATCTGTACAAATGCCTGCTTTCCATTGCTCTTTTCTTCCTTCAAAGACAAATGCCCGCTGACTTGTCCCCAGCACCATTCCCTTGGGCACTTCTGAAACCCTTACCATCCCAACTGGCAGCAGTTTGCCTCCCCAAACTGGAGAATCAGCTGTTTCTCCACCTCGTGGGCCACCCTCTGACAGCATCTCCTCTTTTTGGTCCATCTTCTCTCATTTTCCGGGGACAGGGAAGGAATTTGCTCCTCAGAATGTCCATGAAGGGAAGGATGGCTGTGCCATTAAGCCAAATGACTGGGTTGAAACACCAAAAATATGGCCCCAGGCTGTATACATCCCCCTAAGCATCTGAGGCTCTGGCTGACCCCTTGAAGTGCTTTCTGATGCTCCTTCTTTGTAGGGTCCTTGCCCTGGCTCCTAAGTCCCTGCAATGCTGATAAATTAGAAGAGGAAAGTCTTCGCTCTTAAAGCACAGCCTGTGATTGGGAGGGAAAAAAGGCCATTAGATCTAGCAATTAAGTGATTGAAGCTCACTTTGGAGAGAGCAATTTCAGCTGAGTGTGATTAGGAGTCAGATTGAAGAAAGTTTAGAGGACAGTGAGAGAGGTAGAAATGTTGTAGGGGAGTCAGCATGAACATCCTTTTCTTTTTAAAGTTAAAATATTTTTTTTTTTTACATTTTAAGCTACAAACTATATCCCTCTTCCCTCCCCACTCTGCACTGGAGAAGGCTACACTTTGACACAAACCTAACATCTTCCTTCATAGGTCTTGTTGATTTGGGTTTTGTAATAATCAGAATAACTTAGTTATTCACAGTTATTCTTTGAAGAAAATTGCTGTTACTGTGAACAATGCTCTCTTGGTTCTGCTCATTTTACTCTTCATTATTTCATGAAAAATTTTCCATCTTTTTCTAAAATCAATCTGCTCATCATTTCTTACAGCATAATAATATTCTCTCACAATCATGTACCATAATTTGTTCAGCCATTCCCCGATTGATAGGCATCCCCTTATTCTCTAGTTCTTTGCCACTACAAAGAGAGCTGCTATAAATATTTAAAAACTTTTGGGTTCTCTTTTTCTTTGATCACCTTGGGAAGTAGAACTAATAGTGGTATTACTGGGTCAAAGGGTACAGACTGCTCAAAACTCTTTGAGCTTTATTCCAGTTTGCTCTCCAAAATAGCTGGGTCAGTTCAGAGTTCCCCCAATAGTATCTCAATTAGTGTCTCAAGTTTTCTATATCCTTTCTAATTGTAATTTGTCATTTCCCACTTCCATCATTTTAGCCAACCTTAAAAGTATGAGACGGTATCTCAATTTGTATATGTCTAATAAAGAATGATTTGGAACATTTTTTCCTATGATCATATATACTTTTATTTCTTTTTCTGAACGCTGCCTGTTTATATCTTTTGATTATTTATCATTGGGAAATATTCATATTCTTATAAATTTGACTAAGTTTTCTATTTACTTGAGATAGACCTTTATTCAAGAAGCTGTCTATAAAACCTCTCTCCACCATTTTCTGCTTTTCTTCTAATCTTGTATATATTGGTCTTATCTTTTTTTAAATTTAATGTAATTAAAATTATCCATTTTGTATCTTATAATGCTCTCTATCTTTTGTTTATAAATTCTTCTCCTATACATAAGTCTGATATTAGGTTCTATGTGCTTCTAATTTACTTATGAGATTTCCATTTATGTCTAGGCCATGAATCCATTTTGATCTCATATTGGTAAATAGTATAAGATAATGCTCTATATCCAATTTCTATGAGATTGCTTTCTAATATTCCCAACAATTTTTTTTTACCAAATAGTGAATTCTTAACTCACAAGCTTAAATATTTACATTGGTCAAACACAAAGTTATTATAGCAATTAATTGCTGTGTATTATGTGTCTAGTTTGATACATTGATCCACCTTTCTATTTGTTAGCTAGTATAAGATAATTTTGATAATTGCTGCCTAATGATGCGGTTTAAGATCTAGTATAGCAAGACCTTCTTCTTTTACATTTTTTCATTAATTCTTTTGACATTCTTCACCTTTTGTTCTTCCAAATGAATTTTGTTATTATTTTTCTAGCTCAATAAAATAACTATTTTGTATATTCAATGATATTTCCATTAAAAATATATTAGTTTAGGTAAAATCATTTTTATTATATTGGCTCTCTCCACCAATGAAGAATTAAAAATTTTGCAGTTATTTAAATCTGACTTTATTTGTTCAAAAAGTGTTTTCTAATCATGTTCTTATAGTTCCTAGGTTTGTCTTTCATATTTTCCATGGTTATTTTAAAGGGGGTATTTCTTACTATCGCTTCTTATGGGGGTTTGTTGATGATACATAGAAATGCTGAGGATTTATATGGATTTATCTTATACCCTGCTACTTTGCTAAAATCATTAATTGTTTCAACTAAATTTTTAGTTGAATCTCTAAGATTTCCCCAAGAATATCATCTTGTCTACAAAAGAAAGAGTTTTATTACCTCATTGCCCATTCTGATTCCTTTGATTATTTATTCTTCTCTTATTGCAATTGCTAACATTTCTAATGCAACATTGAATAATATTGATGATGATGGGCATCCTCTTTCATTCCATCTTATTGGGAAGGTTTCTAGCTTATCCCCGTTACAAATAATGTTATTTATTGGTATTAGGTAGATGCTTTTTATCATTTTAAGGAAAAATTCATTTATATCTATGCTCTCAAGTGTTTTTAATATGAATGAATACTGTATTTTGTCAAATCCATTTTCTCTATTTATTGATATAATCATACAATTTTTATTATTTTTGTTATTGATGTAATCAATTATGTTAGTAGTTTTCCTTATGTTAACCCATGCCTGCATTATAATCTTAAGTATAGATGATTTTTTTCTTGGAATTTAATTGTGAAAGAGAGGAAATATGAAGGATGACAGGTTGAGAAGGGTTTTAATGGGTGGAGGACACTTGGGCATGTTTGTGGGCAGCAGGAAAGAAGCCAGAAGATAGAAGAACCTGAACATATTAGAAGGGTGGTAGTAGATGGGACAACTAGCTGGAGAAGATAGGATGGAATGGGATCATGAGTTCATATGGAAAAGGTTCATTTCTTTACCTTGGACTGGAGTAAAGACAAGAGAATGGGGGTGATGTCAAGGGGCAAAGGAAAGGGAAGAAGAAGGGGCTCACATCAATAGGCTCAATTTTTTCAGTAAAGTAAGAGTCAAGGTTTTCAGCTGAAAGAATTGGGGAGAAAGTGTGGGAGGCTGTGGGAGAGAAGACTGTCAGAACCGCTCATACAAGGAGTGAGAGAGGAAGCTCAACAAGTCCCTTATACCTGTTTGGCTCTGTTTCCTCCTGGCTTAAAAAATTCAGGTGAGTGGAGAGTCTGGTCGACTGAGGTTCTAGGGGGCTGAAAGATCCGGAGAGGTGACTGACCCAGTCCGCCCTGAATAGGGGTGGTTCTTCCCTCGGACGCTCTCTCATCATCCTTAGCTTTCCTCTCTAGCATCGGCTCGCGCCTTTCTCTTTAGGCTTCTTGTGCTTGTTTATCATCATCACCAACATTTCTGTTATCAATTCGAAAATAAACATTTATTAAGCACCTGCTCAGGCTTGTGCTTATCCCTCTTCGTGTCTTAAGACTGTTCTTCTCAAGAGTTTTCCCATTTCTCTTTCATATACCTAGATCACATAGATCCAGTGGTCCAACAAATCCTTTCTCAGGTTACTTTGAAATCTTTTTCTGAAATTGGGCTTGGGGCTACACCCCCTTGGGGAGATCCATTAGCTCACCTCTTCTCTCCTAATACAAATTCCAAGATAAAGCAGTCACCCATTCTCAGGATTTCTACCACGTCTAATCCAACAGCCCGTTCATTTGGTTGGTCAGAGTCGTCCAGGCCCAGTGAAGCAGTTCTGCTGCTTCCTTCACTTTTTGAAGAGTGATCTCTTATTTTTTTTAACCATTTTATTTTCTATTCATGGAACAAGCATTTCCAAAACGCTGTAGAGTAAAAAAGATGATTGCACATACTGCAAATCTACCACATACAATTAGCCATTCTCTACAAACACACAAATTTGTCACGGAAATTTCTTGTTTTCCTTTTATTCCCTTCTCCCATCCTAGAGATGGTAACCATTAAACATATAGACATATATATATATATATATATATATATATATATATATATATATAATGATTCCATACACATTTCTATTTATCAGATCTTTTTCTGCATACAGATAGTGTCTTTCTTATGTCTTTTATTTCTAATTTGTGTATGTATGATAGTCAAAAATAACTTAGTCATTCGAAGTTGTTAAAACAATATTGCCATTACTGTAGACAATGCTCTCTTGAATCGGTTCACTTTGCTTTTCATCATTTTGTGTACCATTTTAATTAAGTCAAGCCATCAATTTTGCAGCTTCTTTGTTTTTGACAGGAGATTTCTGGAGAGTGAAACTCCCTTCATTAGAACATCATGCTCGCTTATCTCATTGGTAAATTCCTTCCAAACTCCTTATCTGACACGTCCTTCTGACAAGGCAGGATACTGTATTAGTATCAAACGCAAATAGAAATGGTGGCCATTAAAGCTTTTATATAAGGATCCCTGCAAGTTGCACGTTGAGTCAGAAAACGATATATTAAGATCAGTTGTATTTGATTGTATTTTTATTTATTTTGTTAAACATTTTCCAATTAAATTTTAATATGGTTCAGGCCACATCTCTGGTGTATGGCTCATGTCCACATTGTGGTTCTGCCCCAATCGATTTGCACATCATCACTCTCTCCCACATCCCTTTTCTTGGGGGCACCCTGATTTTTTCACGTGATTATATCTCCTTCACAGACAATGCTAGTCCATAATCCTACCTCAGCCCTCTACTGATTTCACTTTTTTTGATTAAGGTATATTTACCTGGAAATATATTCTCATCATAGATTTTATCCCCCAAGCTTATTTATTTCCCAACCTGTGATTTGTCTTCTTGTGTCCGGGCTCTTTGCAGTTAACCATAATTTCTTCTTTGATACATAGATGTTTTTCTTGAATCTGTCTTGACTTCTCTTCCGCTGGTCTCCTTCCAGGATCACATCTGCTTCAATCTCCTGGAAAACTCGGCAAGTCACTTCTCCCTTCCATCTCTCTTCCACTAAAGCCAGAGTCATGAGGCGTCAGACAGATATATTTCCCCTGGCTCCTGTTAGGGACTTTCCAGTCCCTGCAGTTCAGATGTCCAAATCTCATTCCCAGACACTCTCATCTCTCCCAGCTACTCACACCCTAAATCTCTCTTTTTAAATTCCTTTCCGATGGAACGATTGCCTGTGCCCCAGTAGCCTTCATCACCCCATTGCTCAGAGGTCCTGAGTGTTCATAAAGTGTTCCAGGTTCCTTCTGCCTTTGTCCGATGAAATCATTAAGACTTTCGTGATCATTGGGACCGATGTCTCAGGACACTCATCACCAACTTTAGATCGTTTCTATAGAAACAACAAAAGAACCAAGAAGTAGGAAGATGACCACAAAAAGCCTAACAGTATAGGATGAAGCCCTTCCTAGAAAAGCCACGCATTTTACAGAATAAAAACAATGCTTCGAGAAAAAGACTTTCATAAATTCAGATTTCTCTGAATGATTCATGGAGAAAAGCTCCAACCTCAGAGAAGGTTTGGAGATGCACAATCAAGAGCACTAGGGAGAGTGAGAAAGAGGCAGCCTCAAAGGAACAAAGGAAAGCAGCTCAGGAGGGACCCTCGGGCTTTTGACCGTGGTGTTTGTACAGCTGGGATGACCGGGTGCTGTTCCAATGCAACCACCCCGAGGGGATTAGAAAGAGCAGAGGAACAGTAAAGGAGAGACACAGAGAGAGACAGAGGCAGAAAAGTCAGAGACCCTCAGACGTATGGACATGGGATGTTTCATGAGATTTGTGCGATAAACCAGCAGCTTAATCGCTGAGACAGAACGGCCTTGTGGAGGGAGTGGTTGGCTTTTTGTGGAGGGGTGCCTGTGGTACAAATACACACACGTGCCTGCTTTTGCTGTTATTTCTAGTTTCTATATAATAACTTCTCTTATAATTCTAGTCGAGTTAATGTGGTCTGTCCTTCATTCCCAAAGAAGGGGAGACATCAGGGAGGTGAAATCGTGCCTGAGAGGGAGTTGGATTTGAATGAGGGAGGGCTGGGTGGGGCCACCTGCCTCCCCTTCCCCTCCAGAGTCACTGGGAGGTCCAGTGGCAAATACAGATAAAGATGCCCAGAGATGACTTTGGGTGTGGTGGGAGACCTTGACCTTTTTAAGCCCAGCTCCTTAACAGGTCTCAGTTTGACTGAGGAAACCCCCATCAGTGATTAAGGCTAAGTAAGACTCAAGGCAAAAAAGGGCTTCTTTTACCTAATTAAATCCAAAGATTGTGATCTTAATGATGGGGAGCTTCCTTCTCCTCCTGGTCCCTCCAATGCCAGTCCTTCCTGGGAGCTCACTCACTTACGGTACCAGAGACAACCTCTGGGTCTGCAAGCTTTTTGGGGGAAAAGTTTGAACAGCCTACCTCATTTTCCCATTGTAGAATTTTCTGGATGCTGTGATAGAAATTAATATAAAGGGTTCAGAAGAGACACGGGATGAAAGATGTCAATAAACTCATTTTATACACATTTCAAAGATTGTAACTGATGGTTTTATGTGGGATCTTTTAAAATTTTGCCAGGTCTGAGCTAGATGGGGCTTTTCTGTGATGATTCATTGAAAAATCATTCAGCTTGCTGTGGCTGATGTCAGAAAGCATATGTGCTGGATGCCTTGCCTTGAATGGAGATGTTATTTCTCAATGGCCAGATGCTGATGAGGGAAAACCCTGCTATGAGCTGCCTGTGTTTTCAATTAAGAGATGAAAACTGAGGGTTATATCTGATGGGTCGGAAGATGGTGATCTTACTTTGCTTCTATAGGGGTTAGCTTCATTCCTGAATTATTTCCCTCTCCCATTAATTTGTACGGAAATAAAACTCTTGGGGTTCAGAAAATCCTTCTGGGGGGGATTGAACCCAAGGAGCTCTGTGAGAGGAGCAGCCTTTAAACTATTGCTAATCAATCAGGTAGTTGTGATGAATGGAAAACAAACCCAGGAGACGAGTTTCTGTGCCATTAATAGTCAATTTTTAATTAAATTAGCTAACTAATAAATTTATTAATTAAATTGATGGTCAGTGGGTTTTTTTGTTTTTGTTTTTTGGCAACCAAAGACAAAGGACACAGAGAGCCTGAAAGATTTAAATAATTCTTGAAAGGAAATTCCCTTAACTACTGAAAACCGTGGTGTTCCCTTAAGGAAGAAGTGAACTAGGAGTCTTCAGCTCTTCCTGCTGAGAACGTGGCTTGATCACGAGATTCAGCATCTTCAGCCATCTAGACAGGGGAATCCATCTTCAGCCATTCCTCTGGCCGGGCCGTCCTAACCTCCAACGGACAGGGAGGTCTTTCCTCAGAGTGAGAGCTGGCGTAGGCTGGATTCTGCTTACCTCCTCTCTCGGGGAGCTCTAGCCCCAGATTGAAGAATATGTTCCCTGAAGGCCAGGGGTAATCTCAGTCAGTCGTGTCTTTCAGAGACTGACCTTCCATGCAGAAGCGGAGGAAAAAAGCCTGGGTACTAATTTAACTGGTTATAAATAGCAAAATAATAATTTCCTATGTAGTTGAGGTTAAATACAGCTCCTGATGGAATGGTGTCAGGTTAGCTCCGCTGTCCTGGGTTACAAAGCTCTTGGCTCCTAGAGCAGAGAACTCTCCCCCAGATCTTCCCTTTAAGGGGGCCTCCCAGGCCAGTCGTCTCCTCCTTCCCCACCCAGATACCCTTGTATGGAGCCCTTCCCTCCCCTCTCTTTTCTGCTTTCTTTTGTATCTCCATTAGATTGAAAGCTCCTTGAAGGCAGGGACCTGTACACATTTCTTTGTATTCCCAGCCCACGGGGCCGCTGTTGCTAGAGCATAAGTTTTTTTTCTTTCTTTTTTTATTTTGTTAAAGTAAGAAAATTTTATTTCAATTTATGCTTAGAGTTGGTCGGTTTTCTCTGTGGAAGTGGATAGCATTTCTTTTTCTTTCCATGGATCATTTGAAATTATTTAATGCGACTCATCTGGATAGTCTTTCACAATTCATCGCCTATTACAACATTGTTATTACTGTGGACACTGATCTCCTGCTGCTTCTCACTTCATTTGCAGCAGTTCTTATAGGTCTTGCCATGGTTTTTTTCCTCCTGAAACTACTCATAATTTCTTGTATGGCATAATAGTGCTCCATGGCAATCATAAGCCACGGCTTATTTGGTCATTCCCCATGAGCTCTAGACAAAGCCGGGCTTTTCGCCCAAAAGAAGGCGCTGGATGCTGTGGTGACCGGGGCGGGGGGCGGGCTGCGGGGCCGTTCCTGAGGGGTGGGATTTACCCCCGAGGAGCGGACGTGCGGAAGAGTCCAGAAGGGATGGGAAGCGCTGCCAGGGCCTGCCTAGGAACTCCTCAGGCTTACGCTGGCCCAGGAGGTCGGAGCTTGTGGGGAAGGGGGGGGAGGCAGGGCCAGGCCAGAGGCCATGGTCGGGGCACACCCCGCCGGCCACACAGGCGGGCGCTTCCTGACTACCTGGCAGGACACTGGGGAGGGGGTAGAGTTAGGCTCCAGCAACGTGAGGTTTTTCAGGCTGCCAAGCAGCAGATTTCTTTCTGCAATCAGAGTCCCAACGTTCAGGAGAATTAAATGAGTAATTGCGGAAACAGGATGCTTTTCACCCACGGGACTGTTACCCACAATTCCCAGGATGTAACTTGGCTCCATAAACATCGGAGAGCAGCATTGGGAACTGAGGCCAGAAGGTCTGTCTGGCCCTCACGGGTCCCCGCCCCTCAGGCTGCCGGGGAGGCGTCCCGAGGACCCCTTGGGAGCTTCGGCCGGGGAGGGCTGTGCGGCTCGGGGCTGTAATTCCATGACAGAGCAGTTACTTTCCCTGCCTCCGTAATAGTCCTGCCACCACGAAAGGAAGGGAGAAGCGGGGGGTGGGGGGCGATCTGCCCCGTGGAGGAGTTCCCGTCTTCCCGGGACCACCCAATGTCGAGGCGCCCGCAGCTGTGACCGTGGGCCACCTGCAGCTGTGACCGTGGGCCACCTGCAGCTGTGACCGTGGGCCACCTGCAGCTGTGACCGTGGGCCACCTGCAGCTGTGACCGTGGGCCACCTGCAGCTGCCCCGACGTCTCCCAAGGGCCGGGATGGACTCCTGGGACCCAGCGGCCCCCAGCCCTGCTCCGGGGCTTTAAGATCAGGCTATTGTATCAGGAAGCAGCCGAGTCATCGAAATCCGGGTACCCAAAATGCGACCGGGCGCCTCCTCGCACTCGGGTCTGGGGGCCTGTCGTTCTGGGCTTGTCTGTCTGAGCTCTGGATCCTGAAGGACGCTCCCAGGGACCGATGGTCGCCAGGACCTTCTTGGCCTTCCCTGCCTGGTTCCCAGCCCGGACTCCTGGGACGGCCAGAGAGTGCCAGAGGCTGACGTGGCCAGAGAGAGACGGAGAAGGAGGCATTTATTAAGCACTTGCTGTGTACTGAGCTGTCTGTACCTTGGGGGGGGGGGGGGGGTTCCTGCTTTTCTGGCTTTTCGGCCAGTTGGGACTTTGTAACTTCATTCGTGGCCGTGCAAAGAGTTCAACTTAAAAAGCAGTGGGGGGGGGGGGTACCTGCCTTTCAGCTCATCATTGGGCCGTAGCAAATGACTCTGGCTGTTGTGAGAAGGGCAGCAGGACCTGTCAGTCTGCGGGCACAGCAGCACTGGACCGGGCTCCAGGGAGGGTCACTGCCAGGGGAGATGGGGCAGGGCCCAAGGTCCTGCTTGGATGGGCCCAGCTGGGGGGGAGGGGGCGCCGAGTGGATAACTGGCAGCGACCGGGTCCCAGGAGGCCGGAACGGGGCCAGGGGGTGGCCGGGTCCCAGGAGTCCATCCCGGCCCTTGGGAGACATCAGGGCAGCTGGGGGTGGCCCAGAGGAGCGAATGGCCCCTGAGGGTGCCTTGTCCCTGTTTATTGAGCCCCTTAGAAACCCTGCTCGAGGCGGCTTCAGGACAAAACACTGACTCGGAGGAGGCTGATTGGCCACCATCCCCAAGCCCTCTGTGGGCATCAGCTGTGCCAGCAGCGGGGGGAGGACCGGGCAGTGATGCGGAAGGGACGGGCATTTACTAAGTGCCTACTGTGCACCAGGCCCCGGCTAATCTCGCCTCGCTGACCCTCACAACGGCCCCGGGTGCTGGGTCACCCCTACTTTATACTTGAGAGAATGGAGGCAGACGGAGATTTGAGGAGGCAGCCCAGCTAGCGAGGGCCTGAGGCTGGATTCGAGCTCGCCATCTCCCTGCACATAGGCTCAGCCCTCTCTCTGTTGTGCCATCTAGCTGCCCTGGCAGGGGCGGGGGCCTGAACAACCAGCTTGTGGAAAGGGAGAGTGCGCTGGGCTTTTTCATTCATTCTATGAGCATTTATTCAGCCCTACTGTGTGCCAGGTCCTGCACAGCGCTGTGCTCTGAGGCAGAGTCAGGTTCTCTGGGCCTTCCGCCATTGCCGAGGAGACACGACTGGCGTGACTAGGAAGCCTTCCTCCCCCCGGCTGCCCAGGACGGGCCGGGGGCACCAAGGGACCTTTGTCACCAGCTGCACAGCGACCCTGGTCTCTGAATGCTGCAGTGTCTGCGATCCAGGACTGACGGTCCTTCCTGCGATCCAGGACTGACGGTCCTCCCCGCAATCCAGGACTGACGGTCCTCCGCCAGTCTGCTGCAGGACGGGAAGGGTGAGCACAGCCAGGCCACAGTGGGGGCGACTCAAAGATGCTTCTTTTGGAAGGGACAGAACCAGGAAAGGTGAGATGGCGGATCTGGACTGAGAGCCAGGAGGGAGAAAACCTCCTGCTAATGGAGGCCTGGATCGCAGAGGAGACCGTCAGTCCTGGATCGCAGGGGGGACCATCAGTTCTGGATGGGAGAGGGGACCATCAGTCCTTGATTGCAGGGAGCACCATAAGTCCTGGATCACAGGGAGGACCGCCAGTCCTTGGAGACCCTTCCCAAAGCCCAAGAGGAGATCCCTCCTTCCCCTTGATCCTCGGCATCATCATGAGCTGGTCGAGGGCTAGACGGTCCCTGAGAGCAAGGCAGCAGACTAAGCTGACCCCGAGTATGGCCGCTGCCCTGATGCCCCAGACTGCATGAGGGGGCATGGCAAGCAGTCTGACACAGGAGGGGCTCAGTTACAAACACAGAAAGGCAACACACATACACGTGGGGATTTATGTGCAATGCTCACGTACATATGTACATGCAGACACACGCACTATGTGACTCATGTACGTTTCCCTTTGCAGCCACACGGGGGCCGACTGGGCGGTGCAATGCTCACATATGTGTTTACATGCAGACACACGCACTATGTGACTCATGTACATGTTTCCCTTTGCAGCCATGTGGGAGCCGGCCGGGCGGTGCAATGCTCATGTACATGTTTACATGCAGATACACGCACTATGTGACTCATGCACATGTGTCCCTTTGCAGCCATGCGGGAGCCGGCCGGGCGGTGCAATGCACATGCTAGGTCTGTGTCTGAGCAAGTTGCTTAGTCTCTGTCCACCTCCTTTTTATTCTTCCACAAGATACAGACAATAAGAGCATCTCCTCCCAGGGCTGTTGTGGGGATAAAGGAAGACAGTTCAGGTAAAATGCTTTGTAACTCTTAAAGGGTTATATAAATGACGGCTATTAAAACGCAATAAAACTATAATTAATAATAGAAACAGGAACAAAGGGTCTAGTCGTAAATGGAGATTAAATGGTCTTATCCTAAACAATGCGTTAAAACTAGATCATTTAAGCAAGAACAAATTCAATTAAAGAGAATAATTATCAAAGGATATATTGAAATGCAGGGGAGAACACTGAAGCCGTCCTGAGAGAGAAACCATTTCTCTGGATTTCTCTATTAAGAGAAGAAGCAGCAGAGCAACGAGTTGCACATGGGCCCAGAATAGTATAAAACCCGCAGGTTCCGACCCCCCACCCTGAGAAATTCTGCAAAGTGGAGTTTTGAGAATTGGTGAAGGAACAGACCTGGATTTTCCTTAACTAGCACTCGGGTGGTTTCCATGTTAAAAAACAGCACGTACACAATTCACATGTGTTTTTAAATGGTCCTTTGTTTCAGGAGAAAGTGTGGGATCTTTAACATCACTGAAAAGTCCCTTAGGGCGATACAGCCTGAGCTCTTTCTCTTCTGCTTTGGGCCCTTCACTCTTCATGCTCGGTATGTGGGGACTCAGCCCAGGGCTCTGGCGTGGGGCCCATTCTTCCTGACCAGCCCTGAGGCACACTCCAGGCCCAAGGGCCACAATGGGCGAAATCTCAGGGCCAATGGAGGCAGAGTGCCCGGGGCTCTGGGTTCCATGTGTGTGACTCTTTTCCTGCTCATTTCCATTCATTTCATTACCGAACCGCTTCCCTCATTTGTCTGTGGCCTTTGAGGTTCTGGGTTCTGTTTGAGACTTCAGAATTTCAGTCAGGGAAAAGCTTCAGCCCTTCCCGCTCTGACACTAAATCCCAAATCCTGTCTTTTTCTTTCTTTCTTCTTTAAAAATATTTCCCCCAATAATATGTTAGAATAGGTTTTTTTTCAAGGCTTTTGGTTCCATATTCTATTTCTCCCTCCTCCTTCCTTGAGATGGTAAGCAAGGTGTTATGGGTTGTACTTATACAATCATGTCAAACATTTCCATAGTAATAATTTTGTACAAGAAAACAAGAAAGAAAGAAGGAAAAAGAAAAGTAGAACAAAAGAAAGAGAGAAAAAGAGAGAGAAGGAAAAAAAGGGAGGGAGGAGGAAGGAAAAAAGAAGGAAAGAAAGGAAGAAAGGGAGAAAAAGTGTGCTTTGGTCTGTATTCAAATGGCATCAGCTCTTTCTCTGGGGGACAGCATGTGCTTCATCATTAGACTGTTGGAATTGTCTTGGATCATTGCTGAGAATTGTTAAATCATTCACAGTTCTTCATCATACAATATCATCCAATTCTGTGGTTCTGGTTCTGCTCACTTCACTTTGCATCATTTCATTAAGTCTTTCCAAGTTTTTCTGAAATCATCATGCTTGTCACTTCTCACAGCATAATGATATTTTATCACATCATATACTACTACTTGTTTAGTCATTTCTCAATTGATGGGCACCCCCTCAATTTCTAATTTTTTGCTACAAAAAAACCCTGCTATAAATATTTTTGTACAAATAAATTCTTTTCCTCTTCCTCCCTCCCTCCTTCTCTCTCTCTCCCTCCTTCTCTCTCTCTCTCTCTCTCTCTCTCTCTCTCTCTCTCTGTCTCTGTCTCTGTCTCTGTCTCTGTCTCTCTCCCTTCCTTCCTCCTTCCCTCCCTTCTCTTTCTCTCCCTTCTCTCTCCTATCTCTCTCTTCCCTCCCTTCTTCCCTCCCCCTCATTTCTTTGAGCAATAGACCAAGCAGTGCTATTTCTGCATCAAAAGTTATGCCCAGTTTTATAGTCCTTTGGCCACAGTTCCAAATTGTGCTCCAGAGTAGTAAGATCATTTCACAACTTTACCAACAGTTCATTAGCGTCCCAATTTTCCCACATCCCCATCAACATCCAACATTTTCCTTTTTTGTCATATTAGGCAATCTAATAGGTGTGAGGTGGTACCTCAGAATTATTTTAATTTGCATTTCTCTAATAAGTAAGGATTTAGAGCAATATTTTTTCATATGACTAGAGATAGCTTTGATTTCTTTAGCTGAAGAAAATATCTATTCATCTCTTTTGACCATTTATCAATTGGGGAATGATTTGTATTTTTAAAAACTTGATTCAGTTCTCCAGAAGTGAGAAATGAGGCCTTTATGAGGGATACTTGCTATAAAAATCCCCCCTCACATGTTCTGCTTTCCTTCTAATTTTTGTTGCATTGGTTTTGTTGTCCAAACCCTTTTAAATTTTATGTAATCAAAATGATCTGTTTTACGTTTTGTAATGGTCTCTATTATCTCCTTTGGTTCTAAATTCTTCCCTTACCCATAAATCTGACAGATAAACTATTTCTTGCTCTCTTCATTTGCTAATGGTATCATCTTTCAAGTGTAAATCTTGTACCCATTTTGACCTTATCTTGGTATAGGATGTGAGATGTTGGTTTACCCCTAATTTCTGCCATCCTGTTTTCCAGTTTTCCCAGTACTGTCTTTTTCTTTCCTTTTTTAAAGTAATTAACTAATTAATTTTAATACATGCTGCTTTATGAATCATATTAGTAGAGAAAAATCAGAACAAAAGGGAAAAACAATGGAAGAGAAAAAACAACAGAAAAAAGAAGCCATGTGTTGCTTTACATTCAGTCTCCTTAGTTCTTTTTCTGGATGCAGACAGCGTTTTCTGTCCAAAGCCTATTGGGATTGCTTTGGATCCCTGAACCGCTGAGAAGAACCAAGTCTTTCATAACTGATCATCGCTCTTGTGGTTATTGTGTGCACTGTATTCCTGGTTCTGCTTGTTTCGCTCACCATTAGTTCCTATAAATCTTCCCTGGCCTTACCAGGGCCTTTTAAAATTGGCTTGTTCATTATTTTTTGTGGAATAATAATATTCCAATACCTTCATATGCTATAACTTGTTCAGCCATTCCCCAATTGATGGGCCTCTACTTATTTTCCAATTTTTTGCTACCCCAAAAGGAGCCATCGCTGCCTTTTTCTATCAGTCCTTTTGATCCTCCCCTACTTAGATTCTTCCTTCTCCCCTTTTTGAATTCTGTGTTGGACAGCCAGCTCCCACTGAGTCCATTCCTTGCTCCTGGGCAGCTTTCTGCAGGCAGGTCCTGGATTTCTCTCTCACTTTGGCCGCAGTGGGCAGTATGGCAGAGAGCAGGAACCTGGTCTTTGGGCTGCCTCTGGCCTGTACTGGCCCTGAGAGAAACCTCTCAGTGTTCCAGGCTAGAGATACCAAAGGCCACCTCAGCTGGGGCCAGCACCTGATTAAGCTGTAACTGGGAAACGCTCTGGATGCCTCTGAGAGGTTTGCAGCTGAAGGATTCTCTCATTTCTAATTACCTCCGTTTCTGGGACTCTGTGAGACCTGCCCGTTCACTGACTTCCATTCCTTGATGTCAGTTTTTTATGGATTGCCAATGGTAGGCTTTTGCCTGCCATGTTTAAAGCAAACGTTTCCCCAAGACCTATTTCCTCCCTCATTGGGGCGGCTGATGCTTGGAGAGCTCTGGCTCTGGCTCATGGACCCGTCCCTTTGATCTGCTGCTGGTTTTTCTGCTAGTTGGATGGAGATTAATTCCCCCTGCTCCCCCCCTCAGAGGGATGCAGTGAGATCCCATTTCCCTGTAATCTTTCCCCATTAAGATAAGTGATCCATAAGCAAGGAGCTGCAGCTGCCCTTTCAGAAAGCCCTGCGGTTTTGAGAAGATTAATGGTCTCCAGGTAACACAGGCCCATGGGGAGATTGTGGCTGCTGCAGTGACTCAAGGGTTTCTATGCAAAGCAGGCAGGGAGCCCAGGACTGCTGCCGTTGCCCCTGCAGAGAAAGGAAGGGCTCTCCAGGCAGAGGCTCCGAGGGCTTTATGGGGGGCTGTCCCCAAGCCACACGCTCCAGCGTGGAGATTGCATTCTGTTCCTGCTTCCAAAGCTGGTCCAGAGGTAGTTTGGAGAGCAGAAGCACCAAGTTCCATCCTTGTGCTTCACAGCATGGCCTCCCTGGTCCAGTCTCTTAACCTAGCTGAGCTCCAGTTTCCTAGATCTAGGAGGATGATAACAATTTCTACCTCAAGCTTGTGGTGAGGGTCAAGGGCCTAGAATCTGACCGTTACTGCCCAGTTACTTAAAGTCCATGAAGGAGCCCCTGGTTTTCTGTTCCTTTTCCCCAGATGTAGGTGCCATACTCTTGTAAGGGGTGACTGCAGCCTGTCCCCTCCAAATGTAGGGCAGCTACAGCCCAGGCCCGGACAAGGGCTGCATTTGCCTCGGTCCCTCTTGTGAATGTATGCTCACCTCTGAGACAGCACTGGCCCATCTATGCCAGAAGAATTGTACGTGTTTAACATTTATTGGACCCCCTGGGGAGGGGGAAACAATCAGGGTTTGGGTTGCAAGGGGTTGCAAGATGTACTTGGGTTTGGAAACAAAAAGCTTCAACATTAGTCCATCTCCTTTGGGAACCACGAGCATCGTTGGGCTCTTGTCTGGCTGTTGGGAATTTTCACTGGCCACATTCAACACACTTGTACCATGGGTGCTCCCATAAACGCCTTTTACTTTTTTTTCCTTAGTTTTTTTCACTCTTGAGAGCAAGTTTTGAGTGGATTAATGAAGACATGGATGTGTGTCATGGCTAGCACTTGGGGCACTGCATAGAGCTTCACAGAAGGTATCTCATTTTCATGTGAAGTTCTTTGCAAATCTTCAAGTGTTTTGGAAAAATCAGCATCCTCCTTCTCCTCAACCATCATCATCCCACCACCATCATCATCCCACCACCATCATCATCTTTCTTCCCAATCCTAGAACCCTCCCCCCCCCATTACCTTTATTATTCCTCCTCAGATTCTTCTGCTGGAGAAGGAATCAAGCCGGGCAGGATGGGTAAAGCTTGGGGGGCACAGTTCAGGGCCCACTTCGAGCCCTTCCCCCACCCATCTGATCCTTCAGGGAGCCAAGATTTGTGGTTTGAGCAAAGCGGGGAACAGAGGACCTCGGGGAGCTCCAGCTCCTCCAGTGCTGACTTGACCCATCCAGCCAGTGTCCGTCCCCACACACCTCAGAGTCTCTGTGACCTGGAGGAGCCCGAGCCCCACAGCAGACACTGCCCGGGCATGAGCAATAACAGGAGAAAGCCAGAGGTGAGAAGCCTGGGGCCCAGCTGACCGAGCGCTGAAACTCCTCCAAGCAGAACAAGACGGGCACGGAATCAGGGAATATGTCATGCTGCGGTTAAAGACTTCTCCTTCTTTCCCTGCTTGGATCTGCCCATCCAACAAGGGGGAACCTGAGACCTCACGGGGAAAAGCCCACTGACAGGGCCCACCTCGGCGTGCGGACTCCCCCCCCCATACCTGGACTCTGCGCCAGCCCCTGGCCAGGGAAGTCGGCCTCTACTCACGGGTTTGTCCCTCTCTGCTGGTTTCTCTTGGAACATAATCTATTTTGAAATTACCTGTAACAGCTGCTGTGATTGGGGAGGATGTCACCTCCACGGCCCCAATTTCGTGAGCATTGCTGGGACCTGCGGAATCTCATCTCTGATTCCTCCCTCCGCTCCGTCCGGGGTGACGCCACCCTCCTCTGCCCACTGCTGCTGCTGCTCTGGAAGGGCCCGTTGTGCCTGCTCATAATGAGGGTCACCAGCCATCTACCCGAGGTGCCAGCCTGGCTCGGTGTTTCCTCCCACGCCCAAAGTTCCCAAGGGTGGGGGCGCCAATGCCAGTCCCCCCCGCTCGCTGACCCTTTGGCAGGAGCTTCACAAAGTCAGAGATTTTCAGAGAAGGATCGGCAGATAATGTTCCATCTGGGCACTGCCTAAGAGCTTTCCAGACCAACGATCAGTCGTGCAGAGAACATCCTGGAGACGAGCAGAAGAACCAGGGCAACCCACAGGCTTGCACAATGCACACACACACAAACACGAGCACATGCATGATTCACACACGCAAACACGAGCACATGCATGATTCACACATGCAAACACAAGCACATGCATGATGCACACACAAACACGAGAACATGCATGATGCACACATGCAAACATGAGTAAGTGCACGACACATGCAAATGTGAGCACACATGCAAACATGTGTACATGCATGACGCACATGCACAAACATGAACACATGCATAACACAGACAAAGGAGTAAGTGCACAGCACACACGCAGATGTGAGCACACACCCACAAACACTCTGCACCAGGAGCCTGTTTTGACAACGGGGCTTTGTTGACGTTTCCCACATCAGCGGGAGTGGGACAAAGTCTCTTCCTCCCCAGAACCGGTGGGGGCTGGGATGAGTCAGAGCAGGCAGCGCCCCAGGACTTTCGGCCTCAGGCTTCCAAGGAGCCTTTTCCCCAGGGCCAGAGAAAGGAAATGACTCATTTCTGAGCACAGACCAACCCTGGCTCGTGTCTGAGGCAGGAGAGAGCAGAAAGGGCGATGGTTACATCAGGAGGGGGAGCCCCCATCTGACCCTGGCAGAGCTTCCGTTGGGCCTGGAGCCGGGGGCAGCCATGGAAGCAGAGCCGGAAGCCCCGGAGAAATGCCCACCTGGGGTGGCCACCGAGTTCGCCTGGCCATCTGCAAGGCTGGGGTCTCTTGGAGCAGATGTGGGGCTGCCCGGGCCCCAGAGTGTGAGACCCCCACCCAGTGCCTCAGGAGGTGGCCAGATCTTCCGCTGCTAGTCTCCCCCCACCCCTGCCAGACCTAAGGCTGGGGGGCCCCTGTTCTCCAGTATCTGGGCGCACTCCCAGAAAAGCAGAAGTGCTTTGGATGACACTGGAGGCAGGTCGGGTTTTGCTGAGACCTCAAAGGGATGCCTCCTTGGTTCACGGTCTGAAGCCTCGAGAAGCACTGGGGATTCTGGGAGCATGGCTCCCCTGGTGACAGCCCGAGAGGGGACCACGTGGCTCATCTATGAGCCAGGGTGCAAGAAGGGCCAGACCAGACAGAACCTCATTGGATTAAAGCGCAGGAGTCCACTGCGGTCTCCGCTCTGACGGGAGCTTCCCGGAGGCTGTTGCCCCCGAGCTCCTCTGGCTCCTCGGTGAAGCTTTCTGCCCCCCTGTCCTCCCTCAAGCCGTGGCCTGCTGTCCCATGGACTGTGCTTCCTCTCCCGGGCCCTCCCCTGGGGCGGCCGCTTGCCTCCCGGTGGCCACGGCTCCCCCTCCAAGGCGAGACTAACAAAACTCGGGCCCATCTGCCCTTCCAACATCACAGGCGAGATCCTCGGCCTCGGCCGTTGTCAGACCCACAGCTCTCTCTGGCAGCCCAGTTTGTGGCAGGCCCTTGGGGACCGTCTGGGCTTGTGGCGTGGCTGAGAACGGCCGTGGTCATCGCTCTCCAATAGACATCACTCCCCCGCTGGGCCGATGTCCCCTGGTCCGGGCCGATGTCCCCTGTTCCCCCTTCACATCCATCAGTCCGGGTGCCTCTGCAGGGTTTTTCTGAAGTCATCCTGGACATCATTCCTTTGGACATGCCCTATACCATCATCTGCTACAACTCTTAATTTCCACTCCTTAGCCACTGTAAAAAGGGCCGCTATATATTTTCAAATAGGTTCTTTTCCCTTTAAAAATATGTTTGAGATAGAGACCGGTTGTGGTATCATTGGGTCAAAGGGCATATTCACATCTATCTATATCCCCCCAATACATGTTAGATTCATTTTTAAATATTTTAATAAAAGCTTTGAGTTTCCAATCCTATTCCTCCCTGCCCCGTCCCTGAGATGGTGAGCAGTCAGATATAGTTACACATGTGCGATCAATGACAATATTTTCATGTTAATCATTTTGTATGAGAAAACTTGAAAGGAAGGAAGGAAGAAGAAGAAGGAAGGAAGGAAGAAGAAGAAGGAAGGAAGGGAGGGAGGGAGGAAGGATGGAAGGAAAGAAAGTGAAAATAGCAAGTTTCAGTCTGTATTCTAACAATAGCAGTCTCTCTGGAGGCAGACAGCAGGTTTCATCATGCGTCCTTTGGGATTGCCTCGGATCATTGTATTGCTGAGAAGAGCTAAGTCATTCACCGCTGTTCATCATACAGCGCCGCCATTTCTGTGTCTGATATTCCCCTGGTTTTGCTTACCTCACTCTGCGTCAATTCATAGAAGTCTTTCCAGATAAAACAGGCAATTCTTGGGGGAGGACGCTCCGGCTATTTATAGCCGTGTGAAAAAATGCTGCAAATTGTTTAATTTCCATTTTTTTCAGTATTTAGCATTTTTAAAAAAGTTTTGAGCTCCAAATGCTGTCGTTCCTTCCCTCCTTCCAGTCTCCCCTCCCTGAGACAGTAAACAATCAAATATAGGTCAGAGATGTGCAATCAGCTCATCTAATTTCAGAGAAATGCAATTGCAGCAAATCTGATGCCTCCATCACATACCCAGAATTATTTTTTTCACGGAGTGGGAGACGATGGACTAGAGAAGAGGTTCTGTTAACTAAGATAAATGGAGGCGGAGGGGGTTACAGATGTGGGATGTGCTGACTTTTCCAGATGAGGTCACCGTCCTTAATTGTCTTCCTTTGCTACCAAAGACGTCTCACTAAGTGGGAGTCATCTCCAGATGTTTCTTATGTAGAAACAAACCAGGAAAACTTCTGAAAGGGGGAACTCTGAGGGGAGGCCAAGGAAGGCTCAGTTATCAAACAAGTCTAGAATATGTTATCGGAACTCATATAGAACCGATATCAACATAGCACACATGTTGCGTTCGGAATAAGGCAAAACCGGTCAGAGAGCAGGGACGGAGAATAGTGTCTGGAAGCGTTTATTAAAAAGAGAAGGGAGTTTGACGAGCCAAGTTACTGCAAGATTCAAGACCTGGGACGGATTCTTGCCTCCTGGCCCCCCACGCTCCGTGGGAAGGGAAAAGCGGAGTTCTGCCTCGGGAGCAGATTGAGGGGGAAACGTCTGCGGTGACGTCAGGGGTTGTCCGCTGTCTCTATCCAGGTGGTCCTAAGTGCACGTTTCTGAAGCTCTGCAGAGGACGTCCGCTTTCCGTGGCCCTGAGCGCGCGGGGAGGGTCTGCTGCTGGGCCACGAGCCTGGGCTCCCAGGCCAGCAGCTGAAACATAAGCGATGACACGTGGGGAGCAGCATGTCACGGGAGGAGACGGAGGTCACAGATTCTCAGGCTTGTATGTCGGAGGCTGAGGGAGGCGCGTCCTGGGGCAAGAGGCCTTCCACCCTGCCCCCAGCCCCAGGCTCCTCCTTCCTGCTCTCTTTCCAGCCTCATGACCCCCTCCCCCAAATGCATGCACAGATATCCACACAGAGAGACACACACAGAGAGACACACACACAGAGACACACACACACAGAGACACACACAGAGACACACACACAGACACACACACACACAGAGACACACACACACACAGAGACACACACAGAGACACACACAATGAGAGACACACACACACACACACACACACAGACACACACACACACACACACACACACACACACACACACACAAACACACACACACACACACACACACACACACACACACACACACACACACACACACACACACACACAGACACACACACAGAGACACACACACAGAGACACACAGAGACACACACACAGAGACACACACAGATACACACAAACACAGAACACACACAGAGACACACACACAGAGAGAAAGCACACAACACAAACACACAGAGACACACACAACACACACACAGAGAAGCACACACAGACACACACACAGAACACACACACAAGAACACACACACAAACACAACACGACACAGAAACACACAACAAAGAACACACACAACACAGACACACAACACAACACACAAACGACAACACACAACACAAGACACACAACACAAGAACACAACAGCACAGAAACACACAACACAACACACAACACAGACACACACACACACAGAAACACACACAAGAGACACACACAACAAACAGCACACACAAGACACACAACACACACACACACACGAACACACACACAGAGACACAACACAACACACGGACACAGAACACACAACACGACACACAAACACACAGACACAGAAGACACAGACACAACACAGAGACAACACACACAGAGACACACACAAGCACACACACAGAACAACACAGAACACACACACAGAACACAACACAAACACAACAGAACACAACAGAACACAAACAGAGACACAGAACCAAGAACACAAACAAGACACAACAGAGACACAGACAGAGACACACAGAGAGACACACACAGAGACACAGAGACAGAGACACACACACACAGAGACACACACACACAGAGACACACAGAGACACACACACACACAAATATATATACACACACACAGATATCCACACATACACACAGATATCCACACATACACACAGAAATACAAACATTGACACAGAAACACATACAGATACACAAACACACACACAAAATACATATACACACACGCACAAATATAAGCATATACATACACACAGACACAAATACAAACATATAAATACACACAAGCACATACATTAACACAGACATACAGATACACAAATACACACAAACAGAAACATATACATTAACACACACACTCACACACACACTCACACACACACACACACACACACACACACACACACTATAGCAAGTGCTCAGATAAAGGGGATGGGTCGTCCTTCAAAGACTAAAACCCTGCCCCCAGCTCTCCCAATCCACAGAAACAGCCATTTTTGAGATCATCCTGCATAAAATTTCCCAGACATTTGGGGAAATTTTGGAACCATTTAAAGTTGACCCCCTTGAACTCCGAATCCCCTGCAGCAGCCCCTTCCCATCCGGACCCCGAGTCCAGGTGCCCCAGTTTGGCCACCCTAGTAGGGAGACCAGAGCCAAAGCACGTGTTTTCAAAAGGGGAGAAGGAGGCTCTAGGGCAGTGCTCACTGGGTGGGAGATGCCACTCCGCCATGCCCAGTTCCCTGCTGTTTCTCTGGAGCTGTTTTCCTGAGCCTGAAACTTAATTTGCAAAGCCTAGATGTGGAAGGAGTTCCATCCCTGGCGAGCAGGAGCTTCCGCTTCCTTCCTTCCCATCAGTCTCCAGTGTAATTTCTCTTTTTGGTCCTTTGCCCACTTGTGAGCACAAGGAGGTACCGTGGTGAGGATGGAGTCCCCAGGTGGCAGGAGCCATCCCAGGTGCAAGCGGTGATGTTAGTAAGGCAGCCCTCCCGGGCCCAGTAACTGCTGTCTCCATCCCACCTGGCCCAGGGCTTCTGCTGGAAATGAGAAAGCTCTGTGTGGCCTGTGTTGCTTTTTCTATAGAGCCCAGACTTTTCCTCCTCTCCCTCTTCCTCCTCCTCCTCCTCCTCCTCCTCCTCCCCCTCTTCCTCCTTCCCTCCGGAGGAATAACTAAAATCCATGGTAATACAGCAGGTGCTCATTGCCTGGTGGGGAGGAGCTGGGCCAGCCCGAGCTCCCCCGCCCCCAGAGGCAGGCTAGGAGCTCAGGGCCATTATTCAGTGGGCCAGGACCTCAGCCGGCAGGTAGATGGTCTTGTCCCCCAGCTGTCAGGGCGGCTCCAAAGGGCCAAACCCACCCGCCGGCCACGGAGGCCACCTCCCTGCCCCCTGTAGCCCTTGTTCCCTACAAGTCTGGTCTGGGTACTTGGTGCTTCAGTGACAAGGACTTCCCAGGGGCTCTGAGTGAGCCCTTGCCAGCACCCGAAGAGAAGGGCCATCCCCAAGGTCTGTGGAGTTCTCCTAGTTCCCTGATTCGAGGCCTCCCAAATGTGCCCTGACCCGGAGCCACCCGGATCCTGCTTTAGCTCCGGGCTCCAGAGGAGCAAGGCAGGGGCTCTTCCTGATGGAGGCCAGCAGTGCTCCGTGGGGTCCAAACGGCAGAGAGACCCAGGGGCCAGAGCCGGAGTCCCAAAGCCTGGGCTGGGACTTCCCTGCAGTCTCCGGGATCCGGCCTGGGATTCTCGTCTCACACTTGGGAAGGCCAGCTCTGCCTAAAGTAGGACTGGGGCACAATGGATGCTTAATGGATCTCTTTTATCAAATCTAATTAAATGACTCAAGGATCCGACTTCTCTGAGTGGGAAGTCCAGCTTAGCTCAGTTCTGTGTGGTCCCTCTCAGGACACCCTCTGGGCACCGTGTTTGAGGAAGGAACTGGATGGACGGGGGCGATTGGGACAGGGCTCCCACCCAAGGGCCCCCCTGAAGGAACCGGGAAAGTCGACCCCGAAGAAAAGACCCGGGACGGGAGAAGGTGGTCATCTTGTGGAGTTTGAAGGGCAGTGTGGGGAAGGGAATGCTCCTGACCCCAGGGGACGGACGTGGGCAGCGATGGCTTCTGAGCCAGACTGAAGCTCGAAACAAAGGAAGCTTCCTTGGGCTTCCCTGATGTAGTGAGGTACAGGGGGTCTTCCGCAGGGGCTCAGGGATGCTGGGAGAGATGGCCGTGGACGTCATTCCCACGGAGATCCCATGCACCCCGAACATTTCCCGAGTACATAGACCATACAGGGGGACCCTAGCAAAATGGGTCGGGGGAGTTTGCAAGCTCGGAGGCGTCCGTGCTCGGGCCAAGGGGGTGCCAGCTGGGGGCCACTGAGATCTAGAAGGGACAAACCCCTCCCAACATAGTCCTGGCCGAGTGCCGGCTCCCTGTGAGGTGGAGATGATTAACTCCGAGGGGGACTTCCAGAGAGGAACCCGACGCCCCTGGTCGGGACGTGCAGAGGGGGGCAGCAGAAGGCCCTCCTGGGCTGGCCCTGTCCTCAGGGCCCCGGGTTCCCTTTGTCATCGCTAATGGAACCTCCTCGGAAGGTGGTCGTCCTCCTTCCCAGCCCCCACTAACAACAATGCCCTTCACTGGGGGCGGCTCCGAGGAGCCCACCCACCTGGCTTCCTTCAGCCTCCCTAGTTTAACTTCCCTTTTCTCCTTCCTTTTTGTGTCCCCAGGCTCTCGGGGGATTCGGTGACAGGAACATTTCTCCCGAGCTCATTATGCTTGAGCTGCCGATCCCTGTGAGGCCACAGCCCTGGGAGCAGTGAGTCAGCTCTGTATACGGTCGTTTCCATGGCACCTTCTGTCCCCAGGCCGCTCGCATGTGGCTGCCCTGAGTGAGGCTGATTTCTGCGGGGCTGGGGCCCTGCTTCCCGATGGGGATGGTCTCCGCTTTTACAAGATGCTCTCAGCACAGCACTAAAATCCCAGGGGCCAGAGGAAGGGGTCTGGCTCTGGGCGGATGTTTTCTCTTACTTCTCCTCCTCCTGCCCACCCCAGCCTCATCCCTCCCTGCCCGGCTCAGCCTTCCCACCCCCAAGCACCCCGGGCGCGGAGCACGTTCCCCGACATTGCGCCTCCGCCCGGCTCCTGGTCTGGGCTCCTGCCCCCGCTTCTGCCATCGGCACCCAAGATGGCGGCTTGTGGTGCAGGGGACCTTTCTGGGATTTTGCTTCCTGTGACTTCTAGACATCACTGCTGGTTGCTTTTTATGGCCCGCACGCCGAGGGAGCCCCTCCCTTTTCAGCTCCTACCCCAGAGCTTGCCCTTCCCTCATCTGGAGTCACTGACCCCTTGTTAGAGGGCGGGCAGAATGGCATCCCCAGATTTCAAGAAGTTTCACTGACCACACAGCCCATGTAGGGTTAGAGTTGGGAGGTGCCCTGACCCTAACCCTAAATGCGTTATCACTGAGTTAGTTCTGAGACACCCTGGAGGGAGTAGGTGGCGAGGGCTGACTGGCGAGCGAAGCTGGGGAAAGGGGGACTGCGAGTCTGAGCCCAGCCGAGGATGATCAGCGGACCCTGGGGACTCACACTGGCCTTTTAGAGCCCGGGGTCTCCCCAAGGAGAGAGGCAAAGGCTGCTGACTTTGAGCTGGTGTGGGCAGGTAAATGAAGAGCCAGCAGGACAATGTCTTCTTAACCAGGGGTTGTTCCATCTCACCTTTGGTCATACGGTTGAAGTGATGGTTCCTAAAGTCTTTGGCTTCTTGTCCATGTCTGCTGTGGCTCTGCCTTCTGGTCAGTTCTGCCCTCCCTGCTCTTCCTCAGAGCATCCCTCAGGTCAGTCCACTTAATTCAGTCTAACTGATCTATCCCTGATAAAATGCTGACTCTATATCTTGACAAATGTAGGTGTGAAGAAAAGCTGGGGAAAGACATCTTTTTCTGCCTAGAATTTCCTTACTTTTCCCTCTTCCATTTTCAAAAAATAGCTTAGTCACAAAGAGTTTCATGCAATTCTTGTGGGAAGATAGAGAGCTAAGCCCTAGACAACAGGCCAAGCAGGGGCTTCAGACCTGGCTGGGTTCCAAGCTAATTACAGCTCAGCTTCATAGGACATTTCAGGTGGAAAGTCCCAAGGTTATGAGCTTGACCTCTGTGGGTCAACATTTTCGTCAATGACTGTGTTAAAGGTATAGATGGCTTCATGCAAAAAACCCCCAAATAACAGAGTCAGAATCCAAAGAGCTCTTGACAAACTACAGAGACCATGGAACTAAATCTCAAGAAAGAAAATGTAATAAAATGTGAAGAAAATTATGATGATTTTCAAAATTATTGACATTATATGTATAATAATATAATAATAATCTATATTTTTCAAAGCTACATTTTCCAGCAAAATCTGAGTCGGGAGTTAGTCTTACAATGCAACTTGAAATAATCAACCAATTCTTGACAACCCCGTCCTGTAGGACATACACACGTGAAGTGTGTAGGCCCTGTTCTCTTCACAGAACTCTGGTCCTGTCCTCCACCAAGTCACAACCCCAGGATTTGAAACAATGTAAAAGGGGAAACCAGAGAGAAGGGCTGGACCGGTCACTGGTCACTCACTTGGTACAGAGCGGCGAGTGAGCCTAAGTCTCTGAGATCTGTTATGGGTCACTATGACTGCCTGCGGGTATGTATTGCCATATTAGCCTGCCCCAGGTGTGCCTGGGACTGGGCTTGCGTGAAATCTCTTTTGTAAGCTCAGGATGCTTTCCAGTCTGCATGAAAACTGCTGGGTGGGGGTCCGGGTGGGGATCCTGGCAGGGCACTGGGGTCAGAGGCCACTGTGGAAAGCCTCCATTGCCCTCGGGTTACCTGGCATTCCCTTTTCTTGGAGACTGGCACTAGTCTAACCTTGCTCACGAACGTTCACCGGCTCCCCTTTGATTGTTCCTAGGACAAATTTCAGTTCTCATGTTCTGGTTCTGATGCATCTCCCCAAGCGGTGGCTGTCACTGCTGCACCACCTAGGGTGCTCTGGACATTGACCCCTAAACCCTTTGCCTTTTCCTCTTGGAAACAGTGGCTCCCCTCCAGGGCAATGTCCCTCAAGACCCCCCTCACTGCTCCCAACCATCCCTCAAATGTGTCCCTCCCCATATGTAGAGGGGCGATTCGTGGCCCCCAGGAGGGAAGCAGCCCTTGTTTCACTCTAGCCTCTGCTTCCCAGACCCCATGTGGAATCCTATACACAATAGGCACTTAATAAGTGGCTGCTCAATTTTATAAACAAACTCTTCTGAGAAGATGCTCTGACTGACATGAGCAAATGCTGAGTGAAGTGGAGAGAGCCAGAGAATACACAGCCTCGGCAGGATCGTGTGGGGGATGAGGCTCTTTGGGGCTGTGAGGTGACTCGGGCCCATCCAATAGGCTTGTGACAGAGAGGGCCATCCGCAACGGAGCGACCGTGGGGACTGAGGGGGGGTGCACAGACCAAAGAGATGGTCGTTTGCTTGCTTTTATTTCTTTCTCATTTGTCCCCTTTTTGATCTGATTTTGTTTGTGCAGTGAGAAGTGTAGAAAGAGGTGTAAGGGGATTGCGTGTGTTTACCATGTGTTGGGTTGTTTGCTGTCCCGGGGAAGGGGAAGGGAGAGAGGAAATTTGGAACACAAGGTTTTGCAAGGGGAATGGTGAAAATCATCTTTGCATGGATCTGGAAAAGAAAAAGGTCTGTTAGAGAAACAAGATGCTCTGGTGTGGGGCTCCTCACATCGTGCCACCCCTACACATGCGCTCATGAACACGAGCTCACATGGCCCTCAGTTTGACTCCTAGCATCCCAACTCTTCCATCCCTAGGATCCCCAGTCTTTATCCCAGGCCTCCATCCCCACCGTCTTCAGGGGCTTTCCTTCCCCGGGGCCTGTCCTTTTCCTCTCTTCCCCCTCATCCTCTAGGGCAAGTGCCCTCCCCCCCACCCCATGACACTGTTTCCCTGAATGTCTGCAAGGAACCAGATTCTAGACCCCTCTTTCTCATTCTGAATCATCACGTGAACCTTTGTACCGTTTCTTACTCTCTTTAGAAATCTGGGTTTTCCCCCGGATCAGCCTCTTCCCAGCCCTGGAGTTGTTCCTCCCCCCTCCCCACCGACTCCCCCTCCTCGATGACCTCAGCATCTGCTCTCTGCCCACCCCTCCCTGTTTATCACCACTTTCTGAGTTCTCCATTTCTCTTCCACCAGGGACACTCTGTACTCTTTCAAGGGGGAATCAAAGCATTTGCACCCTTCCCCTCTGCCAGCACCATAAATTATTTCATATGGCCCTTCTCCAGCCACTCTGTTTTGAGCTTGGAGGAACCCTGGCCCTTCCGAGGATAGATCCAGGTTAGACAGTTGTGCGGGTTCCTGGAGGGGCCACGAGCTTTACAGAGGGTTTAGCAGCCTCCAGGGCATTACCCTCCAGAGGAGCCCAAACTCCGTGGTCATAAAGATCTAGTTCTGTGTTTGTGTTTGGAATGGAAATGGGGCCACCCAAAGCTGAAGGGGCTGCCCTGTTAGCATCCGGAAGTGGTTCCCTTTCCTAGGTGAATTCAGATCACAAGGTGGTTAGGGTTAGAAAGGTCCCAGGGCCCTTGTAAAAATGAGAACTCAGCAAAGAAAGCGCATACCCTCCAAGGCCGCTTGGGGCATAAAGGCCTTATTTGCTTTTTTGAGAGTTTAATAAAGACTGTCCGATACCTGGTATATGAAGGTGCCTTGAATGTGTGTATGGGATCCTGGGGCAACATTTGTGAAGACCCAGCTGTGACATATATTCTGAGGTCACCAGAGATAATTCTGTGTGGGAGCAAAACAAGCTAAACAGAGAGTGGGGTGGGAGTGGGTAGGTGGGGGCTCAAGACTGGGCTTGGTCCGGCCAAGCTGAAGGGTGTGGGTTTCACAAAGGACACTGGGACAATCAGTGCCTGATGGAGAATCCTCCGCCGCCTTTGCCCCAACCCCTGCACCGAGCTTCCCAATAAGGGGTGCTTGACAGGCCCATCGGTGACATTATACAAGCCCCATAAAACACAGCAGAACTCTGACAAGCCAAACTCCCTCTGTCTGCTTAGGAGTTCAGAGACTTGTTTGTGGCCCCAGCCTCCTTTGAGATTCAGATCTATTAGAAAATGGCTTTGGAAGGACCAAGGGCGTGCACAAGGGTATGTCTGAGTTCTAGTGGAACTGGAAATACGGGGGTGCAGGGTCCGGATCTGTCCCCAGTGCCCCCCAGGGGCCCTCTGGCACTTGCTGCTTTGCCTGTTTCCCACTCAGTGGGACAAGATGCCCCTGCTAGGAGGTGCCCCAGCATCCCCCCCTCCTGCCTTCTTTTGGGTGTTGTCTTCTTTAGGTTGTGAGCCCTTTGAGGAGAGGAGCTACCTTTCCTTTGGGGACTGCGTGCCCATGACAGGCCCTCCCTCTTTGGTGAAATCCCCCAGATCTTGGGCAGCATTTGGGGGCGAGCCTAAAGCTGATATAGCTTCGGATTCCTGTGAAGGACCCATTTAGTGGGAGTTTTGCCCGTTCAGGAGGAGCTATCCTGTGACGTGGTTCTGGAGAAAGGGCTCCCTCTCCCTCTGCCCTCATCTCTACAGATGGCACTCAGGAGAGGAGGGGCTCCGGTGGTTTTCCTCACCATGTCCTTGTTGCCATCTTCCCGGTCACCTGAGCCCCCCCCCCCCACCGTGGCTCCCATTTTGCCCCTCCCCCGAGCCCCTTGCTCTCCACATCCAGTCTGCATATCCCTCCTACCTGTCGCCTCTGGCATCCCTTGGCTTGCCCCATCCCCACGGCCATCCCACCTGTGCCTCTCAGGGAGCCTGCATCAGCACCACGGCCAGAGGCAGCGACGGGGCCTGGCTCAGATAAGGGAGGACCTGCCTGGCAGCTGTGGGCACGGGGGGAAGCCCGAGCTGTGGAGTGACCTTTGCTGGCAGGCTGGCCACTCGGGGGAGCCCGTGGAGGATGAAGGTGCTGGGAGGCCTGGGTCCAATCCTGCATCTCCATTGTCTGCCTTTGCGTCCTAGACCCAGTTGCTACAAAAAGTGAGTTAGACTAGGGCCCTCCTGATTTAAATCTGCAAAGCGTTGGCTTTGCTCTTCTCGGCGCCGGCTCCTTACCAGAGCCTTGGCCTTGGGCCTGAGGAACGCCCAGCAGGCTCATTAGCCCATGATGGCATTACTGGGGCTTCATGGAGCTTCTCCTGGGAGGGGGGGTCTCTGGGCACCTGTTCCAGCAGCTAGAGGGCAGATGGAGGAGCTGTGTGGTAGCTCTCCTTGGTGTCTGTGCCCCGGGAGACGGCTGTGATGGGGGGGCTGCCTCTCTGACACGGAGACCCTTTGGGACACCACTTCATGTGCTCCCTGAGATTGCTTTCTGTGCCTCTCTCCAGGTACATGGGCGCCCTATCTTGGGTTATGTGTGTGTGTGTGTGTGTGTAAGAGTGTGTGAGTGTGTGTGAGTGTGTGAGTATGTGTGTGTGAGTGTATGAGTGTGTATGTGAGTGTGTGCATGAGTGTGTGAGTATGTGTGTGTGTGTGAGAGAGTGTATGAGTGTGTATGTGAGTGTGTGTGAATGTGAGTGAGTGTGTGAGAGTGTGTGTGTGTGAGAGAGAAAGTGTGTGTGTGTGTGTGTGTGTGTGTGTATTTGCGTGCAAGGCTCCCTTCCTTCACTAGAATAAGCTCATGAAGACAAGGAAAGGAAGGACAGAGCAGTGGGCACACTGCTGGATCAGGAGAGCCCCGGGCTAGAATCCCACCTCTTCTGTGGAGTGGACTGATGAAACCCCAAAGGCCTCCTTACAGAACCCACTGAGACTGCCCAGGGAGCCTTCGGGCGCCTCCACAGGAACGTGGAAACACTCCCGGAGTCCAACAGCCTGTGGCAGGCAAAGGGTCCCTGGGGCTTCTCTCTTCTCCGTGACAGTTTGTGGGATTGGTGAAGGAGGAATGGATGAGTGACTGGTGACCTGAGCTGCTCCGCCCACGAGGACGTTCAGGGCCCGAGACGGAGCAAGACCCCTCGCTTCTGTCTCCCCTGGACCAGGCAGTGGGGGTGGGGCCGTCGTGGCAGGGACGGTGATTCTGAGGAGTGACCTAAGCCAGGCCTTGGGCTGCTTGCTCTCTGGGCTGCCGAGTACCCCAAGTGCTCTGGGATGGGTGACCCGCCTGTCCTGCTGCCCCCAGCCCTCCCAACTGCTTTCTTCAGCCTTGCGGCTCTCTGACTCCCTCCTTCTTCAAGGTTCAGCTCAGGGGTCCCCACCTCCACGGAACTTTCCCTTGAACAGACATACACTCTCACACACACTCAAACACATACACTCACACACCTACCCACATTCACACTCATACACACTCACACTCACATACACACTCAAACACACACACACACGCACACACATATGCTCACACACACTCTCACACACACACACACTCACTCTCACACACCCACCCACACTCATACTCATACACACTCACACTCACACACTCAAACACACACACTCACACACATATGCTCACACACACTCTCACACACACACACTCACTCTCACACACCCACCCACACTCATACTCATACACACTCACACTCACACACTCAAACACACACACTCACACACATATGCTCACACACACTCTCACACACTCACACACACACACACACATGCTGTATACACTCCAGTCTCCTTGCATGCAGGGGTCTGAATTCTCACACGCCGTAGCCCAGGAGGACAGAAGGGCTCTGAAGGGGCATTGAAGGTTTCTCAAAGGGAAATCTCCCTCATTTAGTTTTTCTTGTCTTTACCAAGCAACGGCCAGGACTGAGGAGCCACAGACCCACTGGGGGACATCCTTGGACAGTGAAAAGAGCAGAAGCATTAATTCCAGTGAGGTGCCTGGAGATGTGGGAACGGCCTTGACCAGAAGGCTTCTTGGTCTGGTCTGGAAGCATGACTGGCTCTGCTCTCCTGGAGTCCCTAGGTGTCCTTGGGTAAGTCCTTGGTCCGCTTGGCCCTCACCGTCCTTCTCTGTGGCTTCTCAGGCAGCATCCAGCTCCGGAGCTAGAACCCAGAGGAATTCCATTCAGAAGGGGACACAGAAAAGGGCCATTTGTCCCCACTGAGTTAAATTTCATAAACAACATGGAAAGCAAATGCGTATCACAGCCGCAGCTTCCTGTGCAGCCTCTCCTTTGGGTGGATTGTCTGTTGATGAGCAATGGCGTCTTTGGACAGCTCCTGCGGCCCCAGGGAAGGCCCAGGCCTCTGTGGGTCGGTGGAAAAGGTCCCCTTTGCCTGCTGGAATCAAACATGCTCCCCAGCTCCCTTCCCCCCCCCCCCCGGTGGAGCCCAAGGTTTCAGGACCCTCCATCCATCTCAGGGGAGGTTCAGGGGAGGCAGGAATAAGAAGCATCCCTCAGGGGGAGATGAGCCTGAGGGTCTGAGATGCTGAGGTCTCAAAGGCAGGAGATCCGGGGCCCCAGAATCTGTGGCAGCGTTGTACACCCCCTCCAGGACCCGGGGTCTGCCTCCTCCCCTCCCCCCTGTTGTTGAGCTAGGAGCCTCCTTTGCCAAGGAAGGGAAGGCAGTACCATTTTTGAAAGGAGACCTTAGGCCCGAAGGACAGAACGAGGATGATCAGGGTGACGGCGCTAAGCCCAGCCAAGAGAAGGGCGCAGCTGGGAAGGGGAGGGAGGGACTCCTCTTTCACCTCCCTTCTGGGGTGTCTCACTGACCCTCTTCCCTCCACTCCTCCTCTAAGTTCAAGGTTGATAAAATGGCAGGAAGCAAACAGATGAGTCACATGAGCAGGGATCGGTCTGAAAGTAAAATTAGCCATTTCCTTCCGAGATCCCACAGGTCAGGACTTGAGCCTCTGCACCTGGAATCAGGGAGTACACGGGGTGCAGGAGGCGGCGGCTCTGGATCTGGTCCCAGAAAGGCTGGGAGGACTTCCCTCAGCTTAACTGAGCAGAAAAGGGTCAGGTAAAGCCTCCTTGCTCAGGGGGCCGGGCTTTCTGTGCGAGAACCTCTGGGTCTCATCTCCTGAGACACCAGGGGGAGCCTCCAGGGTGGACCCGGGTGTTTCCCCTTCCTCTAGTTCCCGACGGCACACACGAGTAGCCGGCCAGCCCTGGGCCCGTGGGAGCCGGGACTGATGAGGCTGGCCAAGCTCTCTGAGGGCCCCGGGACCACTTCTCAGACGTCTCCTCTGAGGGCTGGTCTGGCTGCTGAACTAAAGGCGCTTCCCTGACCTGGGGAGGAGGGTCAGCCCTCAGTGGACACTGGCCAGCTTAGTCTGTCCCTTTCCCCCTTTCTGGCGGTTTTGGTTCATTTCAGAGATCACAGAGCAGAAATCAGAGAAGTTCTGCTAGATTGGGTCGGGCCAAAGGATGATGGGGTGGGTGGGCATAAATCCTTGGAGGAAGCCAGGCCGGAGGGCTTGGTGCAGAGGGAATGGGCCAACCTGTGCTCCCTTTTTCCTGCCACAATCTGCTCCCCTCCAAGCTGTTGGGGTGGGGTGGGCCCCCCACACCCTTAGGATCCCGTCTGGCTCCTGCAGAGTTGGGAAATGGGGCAAGGACTGGAAGAAGGAAGTCTGGGGCCGATTTTGCAACTCATTGGAATGATAGAAATCAGTGAAGAAGGAAATAGTTTCATTAAAATAAATGTTTTATTAAGAACTTGGTGATACTGAAGATATGTGTTAAATTCAAGTGTGATTCTTGGTAGAAAGACAACAGTACTTCAGGGAGCACACAAAGCACAAACTATTTAACCCTCAAAAGGAGGGGCTCCTACTCAGGAGAAGAAGGGACTGGAAAAGCTGGGAAATGTCAACTTTTCTGCTTTGGGAAAACAATGCAGGCAGGAGAACATCCTGGTTTGGGGGAGGGGATAGACTGGAAGGAATCCAAAGCTCTTCCAGCCTTCAGGGCCCTTGATCTGTGATCAAAGGCCCTTCCCTTCCCGGCCTCCAAGGCCATCCCTGTGGATGGGGACCGTGGACATAACCTCTGCCTTGTCGGCTTTCTGGAGTACAGGTTTGAAGAGGAAAACCCTCCTGGTCAGTGTGGTCAGGGAGGCACTGACCCCCAGGAAGGGTGGCCGGGAGCAGCGGATGCTACAAGTCCCCCAAATGGCTCCCTTGCTCGCTTCTCCTGCACCCCCTTCCCGTGTTCACAGTGGCTTTTTGTTTCCCTCTGACAGTGGGTTCTCTGACTGGAGGAAAGTAAGCACTCTCGTCCCTCTTGCCCTAGAAGCTCAGCTTTTCGTGCTTTTTTCTAACCCTGAGACATCCTTGGAAGAGGATCCTTGTATTCAAGGATGCTTCCCGTGACTGCAGCCTTTTTAATCACAAGAATAACCAGCCTTGCCTGGCATTGGGCATTTCGGGCCTGGTTTGGGGCATTTGGGGCCTGGTTTGGGGCACTCTAGAGGCTGCTGGTTACCGGGATTTAGATGCCAGGGTCAAAAGGGCTGTACAACCATCCCCTGCCCCTCCTTCCCCTCCCCTCAGCCACTTGCAGCCACTCTCTACCTACTGGGGCAGAAGCCTTCAGAAAAGCTACCTTTCCAGCTCCCCGAGGACCCAACCTGGGTCTGACAAGGCCGGACAAAAGGGCCCTGGCACGGCTTCTGTCTCAGCTATCACTGAGATGGTTTCCCCCTCACCTTCAGAAATCCAATCCTTAAAACATGGGGCCCACTAGTCTCCTCATGCTCGAGGCCCCTCATCAGACCCTGCAGCGCCTCAATGCCCCAAGTCAGTCACCCACAAAATGAACAGAAGAGAATATAATAGAAGAAGAGGAGTGAGCTGTAGGGCTCAGCCAAGGACCACTGAGTGGCGGAACCGTGACAAAGAGCTGCCAGTGACAGAACAACACACACACACACAGAACGACGTCTCCTGGATCCGAGGAATACGGGCAGCTCCGCCAGCCCCGTGTTTCCAGTGTCCTGTGCGGGGTCACATGAGCCCTAACCTTTCCGCAGGTTGGGTCCAGGAAGGGCCGGGGCAGATCCAATCCCGAGGTCCCAGGCAGGGACCCGGTCACGGCAGCTTCTTGTACATCCTCATCTTGTTGACAAAGCCCAGTCTGGGGGCCTTCCTCAGCTTTTCCTTCAGGGCTGATGGAAACAAGGAGCAGCGATCACAAAGGCTCTAGCGTGAAGGTCACCATCCTCCCTGAGATGACCCTTGGCTGACTGGCCCCACTTTGCTTCTGTGGCCTAGTCCTTGACTGCCTGCCTGGCAATTATAATTGGATTTACCCAGCAGGGCTAAAAAAAAATCACCCTGAAATAATGGAGCCAAACAGACAGGGAGGCTGAATTTAGGACCCTCCCCCAACCTAGTTCTCATTCATTCTCTCTCTCTCTCTCTGTCATTGTCTCTCTCTCTCTCTCTCTCTCCCTCTGTTTCTCTCTCTCTCTCTGTCAGTCACTGTCTGTCTCTGTCTGTGTCTCTCTGTGTCTCTCTCTTTTTCTCTCTGTCTCTGTCTCTTTCTCTCTCACCCCCACCACCCCCACACAGTGGGTCTGCACAGAACAGATGAGGGGCCTTGTGGCTGACCCCCTGGACTCCCGCACACCGCCTGAGACCGTTTGCTTCACTGGGTGAGGACCTTGGCCAGCGCCTGCAGCCAGCCCGGGGGCCAGCGAGGCTGGGACCACAAGGGGCCCTGGGGAACACCAAGCCCCGGGACAGGACCTGCTGCGTCTGCCCCCGCACCGACCGTCCCTGTACCTCTCACACAGACTTTGGAGCAGGCCCTCCTGGAGACAAAGTTGTTTTCGTTGCCGCCGCAGCCGCTGTAGGTGAAGGGCTTGCAGCGTTTGCTTTTCCAGTTGAAATAGTAGCGGGGCACATCTGCTGAGCAAGAGCCCGGATCCAGGGGGCTGTAGCAGAGGGCGGGGCCTTTTGGAAAGAAGGGAAATCCGGTTAGAAGGCTCTTGACCCCGGACTGAGCCAGCCGAGGGCTGACCACAGTAGGGAGCCTTCAGCTGTGACTGAAGCTGTGAAATTCAGGGATGAAAGGGCATGGGGGGGACCCTGCGGGAAGAAGTGAAGGCCATTGAAAGAACACTTCCATGAAGGCTGTCCCGCTGATCCAGCCCTCTCCACCCACATCTGCGCCAGAATGGGGGTGACCACCACCAGCAGCCCCTGCAAAGCCCACAAAGCCGAAGATCCCGGGCCCTCTCAGCTGGAAGCAGGGGTTGCCCAGGTGATCTGGCCAGAAATCATATCCATAAGTCACTTTGGATCCTCTCCAGTGACGAGAGAGTCACTCCCTCCGGAGAAAGCCCATCTCTCAGTGCTGGGGAGTGTCTCCTGGCTCAGACTGATCCAGGCTCTAGAGCCCAACAAGGCAGAGGGTCACGGAGTGACTGACTTTCCACCTGCTCTGTGATCACCTCTCTAAGGGAGTTCGGAGGAGGGTGGCAAGGGCTAAAAAGCCCTTTTCCTCTCCCCCAGCCCACCCCCACCCCGCCCAGAGGTGGGACTTCTGTCCTGCAAAGGGTGAGGAGCGAGGGA